>NW_021449535.1:86179-154621 GCF_001605985.2 Dendrobium catenatum
TCTTCTTGCTAGGAGTGGCTTTGAGTTTTGGGCAATCTGTCTTAATATGTCAAGGTTTCCTGCACTCATAGCAAATAACATCATTTGAAACCTTAACATTTCTATTAAATTTACCTCTATTTCACTGCTGACGTCTCTTCTTCTTCCTCTTCAGAAAGCTTCTAAATTGTCTATTCATCAGTGCGATGACGTCTTCATCCTTAGGTTGTGAGTGTTCACTCTTAGATTCCTCCACTTTCAGTGCTATGTTCTTTTCCCTTCGTGGTTCACCTGCATCAATCTTTCTTTGGCTAACTCCTTGCTCGTAAGCAATTAGCGAACCAAGAAGATTGTCAATAGAGTATATGTTTAGATCTTTAGACTATGTAATTACAGTAATTTTAGCATCATAAGTATTAGACAAATAATGAAGAATCTTATTAATCATTTCTCTCTACCCAATACATATAAAGAGGTGATTATTTGTGTGAATCTTGTGTACATATCAGAAATAGATTCATTAGGTTTCATATGAAATAGTTCATAATCATACAACAAGATATTAAGTCTAGATTGCTTAACCTCATTAGTCCCCTCATAAGTTATATAAAGTCTATCCCATATGTCCTTTCCACTCTTGCAAGTAGAAACCCACATGTAGTCTTCTGATTTAAGAGCACAAAAGAAACTATTTAAATATTTGGTATTTAATTATGCTAAGTCACGTTCTTCTACTGTCCAGTCCACAAAAGGTGTTTCAACTCTAATTCTGTCAACTAGTCTAGTTGGTTTCGTATACCCTTACTAGACTAAGATCCACATTTGGTAATCAAGTGACTGTAAAAATATAGACATGGGTATTTTCCAAAAATCAAAAGAAATATTATCGAACAATGGAGGTCCGGTTATAGAGTAACCCTCGGGTGTATTTCGGTTTTCTAATGTAGCCATCTATGTTAATCAAAAAGTAGTCTAAACTTATGATTTTGAAATAAAGCTCTTATACCACTTATTAAAACTTGTTCAATATGAATTAGATTGTTAAACCTAAACTTATGTCCCAGTGGCTAACCATGAGGGGGGTGAATTGGTAATTAAAAACTTAGTCCCTCTTTATAATATTTTAAATCAAAAATAAACTTTAATGAATTTTGTAGAAATAGATTTTTCAACCACAAGTAAAGAACGATAAAAAAAAAGCAGCTGAAAAATAAAAGGCACGAGATTTATAATGGTTCGGTCAAACACGACCTACGTCCACTCCCCGGAGGCACCCTCCGAGTATTGCATTAATACCACTAGTGACTCTCCTTTTCCACCCAAAGCAAGGTGGAGAAGCCTTTACAAAACTCTCTTCCACCACTACCCGGTGCGGTAGAGAACCGTCACCCTTTTACACTCTTCCCAGTGTTGGCAGAGAGCCATCCATCCTTTCACACTCTCTTGGTGTAGGCAGAGAATCCTCCATCATTTCACACTCTCCCAGTGTAGGTAGAGAACCCGTCGTCCTTTCTCACTTTCCAGTGTAGGTAGAGAACCCGTTGGCTGTTCACACTCTCCAAGTGTAGGCAGAGAACCTTTCATCCTTTCACACTTTCCAAGTGTCAGCAGAGAACCAGATTTCCTTGATAGATCTTCTCACAAGAAATCTAGATGGAAGAGAGAAAAGAGTGAAGTAATCCAAAACCACAAGTAGAGACTCTTACCTTTGAGTACCAAGTGAAACCTTCACGCTCTAGTAGTAAGAATCCTCCTTCAAACACTCTCTCACACTCTCTCCTTAACCCCCCTTTCAGTAGGCACGAATATCAGTAGGCAAAAAGATTATGAGGCAATTCTAATTGGACTTTATATAGGAAAGATTAAAAACTGTCCAAAAATAGCTGATTTTCAAGTCTTTACAAAGTGTATCGTCCCGTACGATCGTGGATCGTCCTGGATGAACTTACTTAAATTAGTTCCATACGAACCTAATGTATATTGGTACGAACTGACTTCATACCCGATTATCATCCCGTACGAACTAAGTTCGTCCGGTACGAATAGTTATATCATCGGTCGGTTCGACAAACTGCAGGAAGTTATCAAAATTGGAAATAATAAAACATTTTTGTCCTGGGATGAATAAGAGTTCGTCTGGACAAAATGTTTACAGAGAGCATTTCGTCCAGGACCGAATAGGAACTCGACTTAACGAAAATTTTCCAGAGAGCATTTCATCCTTGGATGAATTAAAATTCGTCTGGACTAAATTTTTATAGAGAGCATTTCGTCCTGGGCCGAATATAGGATTTTGTCAGAACAAAAATTTTCCAGAGAGTATTTCATCCTGGGACGAATTAAAGTTCGTCAGGATGAAATTTTTCAAGAGAGCAATTCGTCCTTGCACGAATAGGATTTCATCTGAACAAAAATTTTCCAGAGATCATTTCATCCTTGGACGAATAGAAAAATTCATCTAGACGATCAGGACATAGAAAATTTTTTTTTCTTCCTATTCATTCCATTGCTCTTCCGAGGGGATAACTGACTTGATCATCCTATACGAACATGGTTCATCCCGTACGATCAGTATGAATTTTGAAGATCTCCCCAAGTGTGTGTGTACTAAATTACTTAATTACAATCACTCCCTCTCAAACTCAATACAATAAAAAATACAATTTTCAATTTACAAATTATCTCATGCTGAATTTTGATTTGAAGTCTTTATTAGTCTGGAGTTTGATTATCCTGAAATGTTAGTCCACACAAGAGCAAAAATAATTCTTCCATAAAGTGTTAGGAGAATAAAAAACTTAAAACAATAATATTTAGAATCATCAAAACAATACAAATTTCAAGAATGTAAAACATGCAATTAGTAACTCTTTTAACATAAGGTATAGAAGAAAAGTTGGTGGGCTAGGCTCATACATGTGTTTCCATACCCATTCTGATGACATTGATAGATATTTATAGAATTTCATGAGATTATAATCTCCTAGAATTTCAGGTGTTATTAAACTTAGGTAGCTAAGGATTGGATGATGAGTTTCAGAATGTTTTAATCAAATCAGTTTTAGATACTCTGGATTTGACTTCTAGGCTTCTTGAATCCTTCCATGTAGAGATGTCTAAATAATCATCAGAGGAAAAATTTCAAAATGTTGCTCAACAAAAATAAACACTTATAACTATAGTCTCTCAATATCCTTAACCATTTATTCATCAAAAGTAAGCAACATACTCCATATCCTAAAAGACTTCCAGCTCAGAGCATATGTTGTCACATTCACATTACCAAGCTGATATTGAATAGACAAATCATAATCTTTAATTATCCAAGTCATCTCCTTTGCCTTGAATTAATATCCTTATAAGTGAATATATATTTCATACTCTAATAATTAGTGAAAATCTCACACCTGATTTAATATAGATAGTATCTCCATATTTTCAAATAAAATATAACAGTAGCAAGCTCCAAATCATGTGTCAAATAATTCATGTCGTGTGGCTTTAACTACATAGAAGCTATAAATTTCCTATGATGTGTCAGAACAAATCTCAATCCTTTTAATGAAGCATCATTGAATACCTAAAACCCTTTTATACCAGATGGAAGAGCTAGAGCTGGAGTAGATGTCAGACAATCCTTTAGCTTCTTAAATCTTGCTTCATAATTAGATGTCTTAATGAAAGCCATTGACTTCTAAGTTTGTCTTATCATAGATGTAGAAATATGAGAAAATCTTTCATAAACTTCCTGTAATAACTCGACATGCCTAAAAAAGATTTGTACCTCAGATATAGTAGTAGAACTCGACCAATTAATAACATTGTAAACCTTTTGGGGGTCTATAAAATTATTGGTGCAACTCACCACATTCCCCATAAAAGAAACACTCCATAACTATAATTCACACTCAGAGAATTTAGCATACAATTGATGTTCTCTTAACTCTCAAATATAATTCTTAAATGAGTCATATGCTCTTCCTGAAAAGTAGAATAAAGCAAGATATCATTTTTGAAAATGATCATAAACTAATCCAATTACTCTCAAAATACCCTATTCATCAAATCCATGAAAACTAATTATGCAATAGCCACCCCAAAAGGCATGACTAAGATATCATATTGTGCATATGGATAATAAAAATAATCTTTACAACATATACTTCTCTCACCTTCACCAAAGAATATTCAAATCTCATATCAATCTTGGAGAATATAAAAGATCCTGCAAGCTAATCAAATAGGTCATCAATCTTTGGAAGATGGTACTTATTCTTAATTGTGACTTTGTTCGATTCCTTATAGTCAATATACGTATGCATAACATCATCCATTTTTTCATAAATAGAATAGGTGCTCCCCATAGAGACACACTAGGACAAAAAAATTTCCTTGCTAACAAACTCTTGAAGCTAGGCTTTTAACTCTTGAAGCTTCTTAGGTTATATTCTATATGGAGCCTTAGATATAGTGGCCATACTTAGAAATGCATCAAATAGATTTCTATGTCTCTATCCAAAGGCAAACCCACTTATGCCTTTGGAAAAATATTTGAAAACTCTTATACTATCAAGATATTACAAAGAGAACCAGAATCTACACTACTATCTTGAAAATATGCTAAAAAGATTATACAACCTTTCTTCTACAATCTATCGACTTACATAACTGAAATTGAAGATGACAAAACACCTATAACTCCCTAAAAGAAAATAGCTCTCATTACCTAGAAATAGAGTGACTCTTTTCTTCAAGCAATCAATATGATCATTATATCGACTCAACTAGTCCATTCCCAAAATAACATCAAATTCAAATATAGGCAAAATAATGTTACTAGTACTCCACTTCCTATCAGATATTTCTAAGTCACAGAAATATACCCTAGTAGCTACCATACTATCTCCAGCAAGTAAAGTAATGAGAAAGAAAAAGGTAGTTATAATATGGAAGGAAAGTGTAGTAAATCAAAGTAGAGCTAAAAAATAAATGAATGACTAGCTCCACAATCAAATAAAATGTGAAGAGCCAATCAAAATATAAATCTTACTTATAAAAACATATGGAGCATCTTAAGCCTTACGCTAAGTTAGATTATATACATGTGCCTGAATTATATTTCATGTAATTGAGTGCCATGCTCTCTCTACCTGAGGGTGATCTCCCTATTATAGAACCTAATCCACTACCTTTACTGGATGATCCCTCAGCAAACGTACTTTGGAACTTTCCTTGATCACCCTACTAATTTGATTAAAATCTCAACCGGGGTTCAAAATATCGGTCGTGCCCTACCTTTAGATGCTATGCTACCCTATATCTAATCTACCCGCACTGAAAACACTGTCAATTATTCTATATCATTGACCAAAGTAGTTTCTACAGAGCTATAATACATATGTGCCCCACTAAAAGAACCTCTAAAACCAATATTTGTACAACTAACAGAAACTACCACTGACATAAAATGTCCACCTCTCTTGGACTCAAGGAGTCCAAACTTACTCCTCTTACTATAAAAGCCACTATTAGAAGTCTCATCACAAGATAGATTCCTACTAGTAGTCCATTATTGTTGAGTATCTATGAAATACATTTTTATTAGACGTGCTTGCTCTACGAACTCAAAAAAAAATGTGAAAGGAAATTAATAGTTGTCTTAGACCATCCTAGAGTCCCCTCAGAAACTTATAGCACTTCTCCTTAGGAATACTAATATGCTATAGAGCATACCTATCCAATGCAACAAACTCAACCACATATTATATACTTATCCTACTCCCCTTAACAAGCCTTAGAAAGGTCTCCCACATCTACTGACATATAGAAGATGGCACAAACCATGTTTGAAATACAAACTCCTCCCAACAAATCAAGGAGTTCGACCTCCCTTAAAATGTCTCCTCCTACTGTCCAAGCCAGTAGCAGTCCTCTCTATTTAAGAGAAAAATAACCATAAGTATCTTCCTCTCAAAAGGACACTGCATACCGTCAAACATCTTATCCAGCCTTTCCAACTAATCCTTAGGTGATCTAGGCTCAACAATGCACTCAAATCTTAGAGGCTTCATCTAAAAAATAATTATAAATATTGGTGTAAATCATCATATCGAATAGAAAAAATCCTACTCCGAGCCTCGTTTATCACCTATGCAATCAAACTGGCAAACTGTGTAATTGTATCATAATGGACTATAGGAGAAGTACTCTATATATAAGTGTTGGTTGACTAGTACTTCACCCATTTGTCATATCTAGGTCTTTTGGGTCCATAACCATATAGAACAAATGGATGAACAAACATGTACATGAAAATAAGTATAAATGAATACCTAGACATTCCCAAAACTACGGCACTTAATTTATAGATCAATTTCTATAACTCTATTTTATGATTATTTTTCCCCAAAACTACTATCTTGATAAAAAAAGTGGTTGTCCTAACCCAAATCGATAAGACCCACATATAGAATAAGTCCTATCATGTTGGTTTGCAATAGGCCAAACCCAAGATCAGAGTTTTTGGTATCTATTAGATTTTTTTTTTCTTTCTTCTTTTAAATTAAACTATATTGATAAATAGACTATAAAAGTCTAAAGAAAGTTTGCTCAAGTTGGTCATATATTAATATATTGAGTAATCCTATTACGCGAATTAGTTTCTTTTTCCTTTTAAATATTATTATATATTAAACATTACTTGCATATCTGGCTACAGACTGAAATATGGAATAAGGCAATTTAAATAATACTAGTCATGATTAACAAAAAATATAAAGAATAAAATAATTTATGACTCTAAAATGACGATCCTAACTCAGCTACTTAAACAATCTTTCCTTTTCAAATCCTGAAATAGCATATGAGAGAATAAAACTGTGAGCCTCAATAAATTAGTAAGGCCGTCAGTCCATGGACTTTAATCTTTCAATAATTCAGTTTATACACTTTAACACTGAACTTTAAAATTTGTTATTGAGAATTGTAAATATTAGCATTGATAATCTTTTAGAATCTGATATAAAAAATATTAGTTGCACTAAAAGTAAATATAACACACACTTCATAGACTCAAAGAAGAAATTAATCAAATGTTTTTTAGTTGTATATCACCCTATAATGAAAAAATTTAAGTAATTCAAGCTGGGCATTATTCTCTCTATTAATAGCTTATAAAAATATAAGTTCCTTACGCTCCCAATGCCATAGTTTCATATAGAACATAAGTTGCTTTGGACCTTCAGATAACATCTACAGGAAACTGAGTTATTTCATATGCGTAGACTTATCATGACAGCCCTGAATAAATGAGCTCAAACTGATGAGAAGGCATTTCTAGCGAAGAAATACAGGAAATTATTTTCCGACAGAAAGCTATTTCTAAGCAGGGGTTATTATGGCAGTCAGATTAACGTCATTACGAAACTCTTAGGATTGTATCTTCTAAGTCGTGAGAAGCCGCTAGTATGCTACTTAAAGACTGATGGATAAAGTGCAGGCAAAAATCTCAATTCATAATTATAAACAAAATGCTTTATGATAGGAGGCTTTGGAATATATTATGATTAAGATGATCGCTAGTCTTTGAAATTGTAACCATTATTTATTAGAGCCGATTGTGGTTAGCGATTTTGCAATAATTTGATCCTTAATTTTACTTGCAGGCATCTCTTTTTCATAAATTTTTTTAGATACATTGTAAAATCGTACATTTATTTTCAAAAACCCCATAGTTGTCGAAGATTTGGTTAAACGTCTAAATTCTAATGGATAATCCTTCTTTTAGAATAAAGAGCTCAATTACCACCCATGGAACATAATTAATTTATTAAAAGTAATATCCTAGTATACTCTTCTTGCTAACATAATTAATTTAAATTAAATCATTAGATAATTTAAAAAAGATATGTATCAGATTTTGTAGAAAAATTGAATAGGAAAAATAGAACCCTTATGCTCGTGACATATAAGATGGGTCAAAAATCGTAGCTCTAACATCTGAAATATGATCAAATTCATAAAAACTAAGCTTTATCATATCTTCGAGATTTGCGTCAGTCAGGCGATCTTACATAGTTCGTTCACTTTTAGAGCTGTTGAGTAATCTAGAAATATCAATATTGTTTTATTTAAAATGATATGTTTTAATAAAGGATAATTCGGTGATTTCGAAACGCACAACTTCCAATCACTGTAAGCCACTAACGTTCGCCGAAATGTCATCACCCGCCCCGACGACCCACAAAGACATGCAACATTAATTTAAATGGTTAATTTCTAGAGAGATAAAAAGTCGACGACTGCAGATACTTAAATGCATTAGGCTGGCTTAGGAAAATTCTGCGTTTTTGTAAATATGCAAAATACACTTTACCCATATTCAAAATTTTGGCATACTTTCATATTGAGTACAAATATTTCAAACACTATACATTCAGGGTTCAAAATTAGAAATTCAGTGGATTACTCGCAATATCAATCAGTTCAAATATAGTGTGGAACGCTGCACAGATCTGCAGGTTTAAAGATTTGACAACTCTTTTATCTATGGATTCTTCAATCCAATATTTAATGATGTTATAGATATTGTATGCATTATTTGCTAAGATTGACTATGCTTCCCCTGCATCAAAACATAATCCTTTGACCAACGTATGAACGATAGTGGAAATATTTCAACTAGCATATTGTCTCTTATCATTCAACTTGTATATCACTCATAGTTTATGTGGCTAGATCTTCATAAAAAAACTAAGGAAGTTAAACTTATATAACCTCTAAAGTTAGACAAATGTTCCGTACCTACAACAAATATATTTTAGTCAATAATGAAACAGTAGTACTGCCTTCACATTGGCATTAATCTGACTCCTTCGGCAGCACTGCAAGTAATTCTATGAGGACTTGCCTGCATTTCTTTGTCGAAGGCTGTGAAACCGTCCCTCTTCTCACACACACACACACTATATGATTATACATAAGAGCACAAATAAAAACAATAATAAATAATAAAATATAATAAATAAATATCACTGTCCGCCCCATTCAGCCCGAATCTCGGTACGACTTGGAACGAGACATGTTGTATAGCCCATGTCTGCTCGTCCTACTCGCAAAGCCCTCTAACTACATATATAGTAAAAAGGAGAAGAGTGAGGGACTTACGAGGCTGCTCGAATATGCTCGCCTCCAAATAATTCTCCCTCACACTAGTTGTCGGAAGTTACACATTTTCGGTGCTCGAAGCAAACGGGACGATAATCAGTCACTGGCGATGTGGAAGAAACTTCCACCCTACGCCTGAACTCTTGGCTCTTTGTGGTTGATGGCGAATTACCTGTCCATTGTCTAATCTAAAAGCACCTGTATTTTTGATTGAGCAAAAAGGAGAGCTCGCTCACGCTTGCGAGCTTGTAACTTATCACTCGTCCTTCACCGCTCTTCTTATCTATAATCATTCCATTCGCTATGCGCTCTTCGGCCCTCTAGATGCCATGTCCCTTTCCCATCGGATCCGAAAATTGTACATTTTGATCCAGAACATAACAGCGGAGCTACGCCTAGGTGTGAATGTAATTTTCCCTTGCCGCGCATCTCGTTTCCGACCTGAATCCCCGCAAATCTTATGATTTGACAAGGGGATAATTAATTATATTAAATAATTTATATTTAATTATAATTAGTATTAATTATAATTAGTTATAATTATTATATATAATTAAATTAATTATGATTTTGTAATTAATATAATTAGATTGGTTTAAATAAAATAATTAATTAATTTATTGATTATAATTTAGAAAATAAATTGATTTATTTAATTAATTTAATTAATTATAATTTATTAAAATTATTTAAATATCAATTAGAAAATAATTAATTTAAAATTAATTATGACTTATGATTTAATTAATTTTAATAAAATTTAAGTTAACATTTCTGTAATTCGATTTGTAATTATAAGCAATATATATAAATTTGTTTATTTAAATAAGATAAGTGATTTTTAGATTTTACTTTTATTAATATAAAAAAATGAAAATGCTTGCTTCTCTTGCCTTGCCTCGGTCCACGAGCCTTCATTGCCGACCCCGCATAGGTATAACCCCTTAACCTTAAAACCGCTTATATATGCCTTTATTGCACGTGGTGGGATGGGACCCCGGTACGGCGCCTACGATGAGGTGGGTTATCATCTAAAGCCCTACTTCAATGTTTGTGGCACACCGAAAAATTGTCTATACACTCCTTTATTGCGCGTGGTGGGATAGGACCCTGGTGTTGCGCCTACAACGAGGCGAGGTTACTCATAAGTACCCTTGAGCGAGGGGAAAGCAAACTGTCTTTTTAAACAAATTCCGAAAACCCCGTACACGCTTTTATTTCACGTGGTAGGAAGAAAGATCACGGCCACGGTGTCCTCGTCCGAGGATACCTACCATACACGCCTTTATTATGCATGATGGTAAGGCCCAGTTTTTATAGTTTTTCCCTAAATGGGGGAGACGCTGGGAGGCTGCCAAAATTTTGGGTGAATATACGACAGCACTCTGACCTGATTTGAACTCAAAAGAGTAAGGATTTGGACTCAAATAAGCAGTGAACTTGTGAACCTTTGAAGAGAATTTGAGTTGGATTAGACACATACAAAGGACATGAATTGGGACTCAACTCGAACTCAAATGAATGAACTATAAGACTTGAACTTAAATGGGCTTAAGCTTGAATCAAACCCAAATCGAATAATAAGTTAATCAAGCACAACAAATATGAGATTGAACTAAAAAAGGACAAGAACAAGAATTTGGACTCAAATGAATAGTGAACTCAATCAGGACAATAATGACTCCAACATAAAATTTAAATCATATGACATGCAAGTTATTCAATCAAAGATGATGAAATAATTCCTCAACCGAAACTAATGATGGAGGTGTTTGATTGCAAGCAAAGAATGATAAATCAAAGTGATTTAGACTCTTAAATCAAACTAGTATGCATGCAATGATCGCAAGAGACTTGATAATTAAGATAAAAGATCCTTTGGTATTCAAACATCACTTCTCTTCCTCTAAGTTGAGAAAATAGAAAACTTGTGACACTCAACATGGCTCAACTACATCACCTGTTACGAATGCAAGATCAAAATATAGTTAAGTATATTGAGTCCTACAAGCAATGGGAATCAAAATGTATTAATGAATTAGCAATGATTTGAGTTAATCAAACATTCATCATACACAACGCAACACATTTGAAGCACATACAAGTCCTTGCGAGTTCAAATGCGCCATACTTGCAAGGATGATAAATGGTTATAGAATGCATACGTATGTCCACCATGTGCATTATTGAAACATCCAACACTAACAACTCTGCCTGTAGATTGAGATGGCAATACTGACATTAGATAACGGAAGACTTGTCCATACAAACAAATATAATCATCAAACCACCTGAGATTGGTGAAAGTTGGATATGATATAGGCAACAATGGTTCTTTTACGAACACTTCCAGGAAGTCATAGTGAATATAGCGGGCCTCTATAAATGTACACAAGCCACTTGTGGATAACAATAATAGGTATATTATAAATATAATGAAACCTTGTGGACACAAGTATAGATATCAATTACAACAACGGTGATTGAGATCTGCGAGCAAGTCGGGTATAAAGATAACAGGATGTACGAGAAAGGACACCTCCTGCTAGAATGGAAACGTTGTTTGAGCAAATTTGAATTAAACTTCTTGGTGTTCCAAAATTTCTTCTTGGTTCTGTACTTAGGAAGGAAAATAATTCTTGCAACCAGAAACACTAAAAATAACAAGTCTACAACACTAAAGATGCTGAAAGGAGTACTTCTCAAGGCAGCAGTCATGAATTTCAAAAAGGATCTCCCCAGTGAATGAGAAAAGAGGAGTCAACATCAAGATGATGAGATGCCTCATGACACCTAGATAATACCGCCATCGGATCCACAACAATCATACAAGCAGACATAAGGCATTTACAAATATTTTAAAAGTACCCTTGCACATGCACTGTAGTTTGTATACACATAAGTACACAAAGGGATATGTGTAATCAAAACTAACATGGGCCCCGACGAGCATATTATTGGTACACACATGACGTATAGAGATGTTATGCGGATTAACAAATTTAAACCCGATCCTCCTAATGAGGTAAAAAGTAGTCGATAGGGGTTAATTATAAAATGCCCCTAAATACCCGCATTGGCCCCAACCAACATATAATAAGTATACACGTGACGTCTAGGGATGCTATGCGGTTCAATAAGTGAATTTAAGTTTGAACCCGATCCTTCTATGCAGATCAATATGAGTCGATAGGGTTCGAACCTTTAAAACAAATACATGATTGTGGCTACAGGTGTATTTGTTTTAATGCATTCATATTAGGCCTTGAAGGACTGTAATTATGAAAATTCAAAAATAAAGGCATGAAGCCCGAGAAACCTGAACCTCTATTGACAGCTCAATAGAGTTCATAAGGTTCAAACATAAAATGGAAATATTTTCAAATAGAAATAACCTCAAAGACGCCACCCCGATGATGGCTATGTTGAATTCTAATCTCAACCGGATCGGTCCATTCCAAATATTTAAAATGCTCAAATACCCATTATGATCCAAAATTCCAAGAAATTTCAAATCCCAGATGTTTAAAACTGAAATTCAACTATCAAAACACTTTAAGAAAAATCCATCTACCCTCTGTAATAGTTTACCGAGGTAGACAAAAATGAAATTTACATAAGCTCACATAGAGCCAAATGCCTAGTCAAAAATATCACTAGGATCCATTCTCAAACAATCTTCTACCATTAAGGACATGGTATGTGCCCTCTAATTGGCAGTTTTGCCGCTAAATGGCACCGCGGGATAAATGGTTATGACCCAGTGCCCTCTGAACCAAGTAGTTTTGCTGCCAAATAGCACTACGAAATACAACTTATGGCCAAAGCCAATATGCTCCTTAATGGGATCAAATCCTTGGGATATAAATCAATAGGATATAATTGATAGGGTATAAAGCCCTCTATTAGCTAAGGTTGATTCAAATTTATCCCCTTAGACAAACATTCATCCCAGGACTACAAGGTACCCTTGGACGAAGCAAGCCATGGCTGCGGATAAGGATCCTTCTGTCAGGTTGGGTCGACTACCTTCTATGACTAAGTAGTCCAGAGATCAGGATGACTCGGGATGACAGAACCATGGGATCTTGATCGGGTTCATCATCCATTCCCCCACCATCTGCTTTAAGTGCACGATGGTGAAATTTTTAATTTTAAATATGAAACTTGCAATTTTTCCAAATCCTAAGCCCAATGCTGCTACAATATGCCAGATAATACTTATTCTCTACATATCTGATTGACAACTATCCTTAATCAAAAGTTCTCTCTCGTTACAGGAGTGGTAATTAACTATAGGAGCTTGTGCTTATAGGAAACTAGAACTCAGATCATAAAGTTCTCACAAAATGAGGGTGAAATCTCTGGGTAGTGTCTTATCTACAAACCCATATGCCTTCCAAAATTTACCCCGGAACTTAGTTCGTTAAAACTTTCCCCAAAGCAAGAAAAGCAAAATCAACCGTGGGGCAGAGGTCAGGGCTAAATTTTTGGAGTCGACAAATTTCTGGCGAATCCGCTGTGGAATATTTTCTCTTTCCATCTCTGGCTAGTCACTTATAGGCTATAGTAGCAAGCAGATCCATATGGACTAAAATTTTAAATTTACTAAAAATCAATCTTTTAAATAAGATTCATTGGAAATTCAATGAGCAATGTTTTAATTCTATTTAATTTTCCTGCTTCAGTTATTTGTTTTGTATAATTTCTATATTTTGAAAGTATGGGGTGACATATCAAATTTTGATTACTAGCCCCTGCCTTTCATTTGTACATAATGGAAATGCAAGACACCCCGATGATCGTCCAACTAGGACGAGGAGCCAGGATTTAGCTAGTGAATGTTATAATAAAAACTAGAAATACTAGAGCCACCATCCACATTGGTGGGCTCGAATTCTCAGGAGCTACTGCAAGGGATACAGCCATCCTTGTGTTCGGCATAAACTCTAAAGAACTTTTTAGAAGGTCCAATTTTACAAGGACCACTATACATCGTGCGCATATGCCATCACCGTAAACTACTGCTAGGGATGTTGACCAAGGAAGAGCCTCTATATTCAAAAGACTATCCTAACCTGAGATCCTTTCTACAAAAAGGGTTGTTGATGGAAGGAATATTTTTGTGGTGACTGCAGACACCACTGTCCTACCTAGAGAGCCTGTTGCATCTTGGAAATATGATACTGAAGCTTCCTCATATGAAGGAAGGCTCAATCGAAGGCAAAGAAGGAAGAGAAATGTAGAGCTACGCGCTCAGTAGCTGCTAGTACCAATCCATCCCTCCAACCTGGCAGCACAAGAACCAAAGACCAATATCCCCGGAACACGTTCGATAACTTGAAGTGGGTAAAGAGAAATAGCTTTTTTGGTGAGCTCAAGCAATCATTCTGGGAGCGTCGACTTAAAGTCCCAACCCCTCAGAACACAAAAGAGCCCAAACGCCTGTCTGACCGAGTACATCGAGTTCTAAAGATAGTCAAGGAGAAAGGCCTAATAAAGTAGAAGTTCCATAGGCTATTGATTATTGAGGCCTGAAAACCCCCTTTAAGAGAAAGGCTATCATATGTTATGATAGTCGAACAAAGAGAACACCGATGAGAAGCACAACAAGAAGCACATCAGGGCATGACACGTGGACCACGTGTCCAAGAATTTTCCACCGAAAGGGCCCAGCAGAAAGACAAACAGGTTTGGAGGTTGAAGCCTCAAAAAAAAAAAAGATGATTGAAGAAATAGATAGATCAGGCGTGACATCCAGAACAATCTCCCGAAGATCCGCCACTACTAGCAGAACTCGTTAGAGATGGGTCTAAAGGAAGGCCCATAATGACAACCATAGTGATGGTCGACATCCTAGGGAGTCCTCTAGGGGATCCCGTCATTCACCTACTTCAGCTTGAGAAAAACGCTTATTTTGATCCCAGTCCGTGGATAGAAGAGATAATTATTCCAAGCCAAGAACCTGAAATTTAGTGGCGACGCCGCTTAGAAATTTGGGTACAAGAAGAAGAAGAAGAAAATATGGAGATGAAGACACTATGGAGATCGAGGTGGTTTATATGGTTAGCCATATCGATATTGAGAATGATGATGATGAAGATGACCAATAATCATAACCCTGTGTATGTGTTTATTGACATCGCTATAGGGCTAGATCCATTGCCATCCAAAGTTCTTGCTCCTCAGAAGAAGGAGAAGAAGAAGAGGTCGGAGAAAACCCATTTGCTAGCGAAGACATCATGCTCGCTGAAATAAGAAGATAAATGAGGCGGCATATGCGGAAGAAAGATAGAGAAATCTCTCAGTTAAATGATAAAATGACTGAGATGATGACTCAAATCACAGCGATGATTGAGATAATGCAAAAGGCCACTTCTGTGGGTCCTACACCAGCTCAACCCGTCAACCAAGTTGTGAGCAATATTCCAGCAGACCCTCTACATCCCCAAGCTCCATAAGTCTCGGGAGTAAAAGGTGTACCTGAAGGTGGTAAGGAGACTAATAATCCAACCCGCTAGCGCACTCCACAAAATGTGGTGAGCGCCTCTTAACCTATAACTGCCGCATAGTTGGAAGGCTTAATCAATGAAAATATTAAAGCTATTATAGTTGTTGAACAGGTAGAGAAACTGGTAGGAAAAGGTCGCCCGTACCCGGTACAATACGATCATGTGCCGTATCTAAAGGGATATTCTGTATCGAAATTCAATATTTTTTATGGCAATAAAAATCCCAGACAGCACCTAACATAGTTTAAAGCTACCTACAAGAATACAGGAGGTAATGATGCTTTATTATACCGATAATTTCTTAGCAGCTTAAGTGGAATTGCTTTCGAATGGTACATCGAGTTGCTGAATAATTCTTTGAAGACATTCATGGAATTAGAGGCTTCATTTATAAAAAGGTTTGTCAGTTCAATAGAGAAGACTACTATTATTGATCTCGCTCTAGATAAAACAAGAAAGGATGAGTCAATGATAGGTATATAACATGCTGGTGTAATCTCAGCATGAAGTACGAGCATAAACTAAAAGAAGAATATGCACTTCAAATGTTGATGGGGAACATTGATGATAAAATGCAATCCTTCTTATGCATAGCTTCTATTACAACCTTTCAGGACTTACTAGATAGGGTGGGAAAGTTTGAAAAGTTAAACTTATCAAAATCTAAAAGCCTCCCTAACATATCCAAAAATTCTAAGGCACCTGATGCCAGGAAGAATGAAGTCTACTCTGTATTTTCTCCAAGACCTAATAAAGGAAAAAGGGCAGTATATAATATAGATAAAGAGAAGCAGCCAATACAGTATGAAAAAAAAAATCAAAACAGGCTTACAGTTATAACCCTCAACCAAAGCTAGTGCTTAGAAAAAATGATAAACCTCAAGCCTTTCCCAGTGGAGGAGAGCGTTAGAGGCAAATTACGGGAACTGGTGATAGAATGTTCCCCTCCCTCAAGGAGAAGATGAATAAAGAGTATTCATTTAAGAGGGATAGTGTCGCTAAACTTTTCTGACAAGCACTCAAGGCTTGTCTAGAATTTTCATAATACAAAAGACTTGAAGAGTCCAAACACAATGGTGACCCAAACTACTGCTCGTATCACTGGGTAATTAGTCATCAAATTGAAGATTACTATGTCTTCAATGATTGGCTAGAGAAGAAGTACAAAATGGAAGAATTAACAATATTAGATAATGTGTTAGTTCGTCCTAGAAAGGAATTCACCCGAATAGTCACATCCTCTTTCGTACTCCCGCCTAAAGAAATAACAACAAAAGAATATATTCAAGATGAATAATGGGAGATTATGATTTCCAAGAAGATAACCAAAATATTGAAATAGATAGAAGGAGTTTTGGGTGTCAAGTGGAAGTCTCCTACTGAGCCAATATTGAGTTTAAAGTGGTTGCCTACATCACATGCATCAACCTCCAAACAGTAACCTGGCCAGGCTAGCTCATCCAAGTTTGGTAAAGCAAAGTCAAAGTTTTCTAAGAAGAAAGGAAAATTGAAGAAGCCTATAGAGAAGATAATTGCAACTCAAAAGGCTATCGATAGTTTGGATGAATATTACTAGATTGCCAGGAGGCCTATTAAGCTCGGTGATTTCATGAAAGAGCTTAAAATAGATGAAAAAGAAGAAGCTGAGGATGAATCTCTTCCTATGGAGGCATGCTGAGTCATCTCGATGACATCAAAAATATTAGATATGGAGAAATAAACTAAAGAAGTGGCCTCTCATTTCTGTCTAATGATGTCATCAATGGAATATATTTCAAAATATGATCTATTTTTTCCAAATGATGAAGATTCAGATCCAAGCATAACGTCATAAATGACATAAGTGAAACTGAGGGACGATTCTGAGTCCACAAGTGAATCTCCAGATACGATAAAGGCTGACTCTGAGGAGAATACTTCATCAAATAAGTCTGAATCAGATGAGGTGGCCCAGGTGTAGTTGAGAAGCGGCAAGATACTGCCACCTTCACCAAAAAAAAGGGTCTCCAACAAAGATAAAGAGAAGGAGATAGTCATCAACGATGATATTATCTCTGAAAATCCTAAGAAAAAGAATACTTCAGTTAAGGGGATATATTATAATATCTTATCCCACCTAAGGAAGATCCCAACATAACTCAGTATATACGATGCCCTCGTAATGTTTAAAGATCTTTGGAAGACTTTGATCCAAGCTCTCAAGGACCCTGAAAGATATGAGGCATATTTTGTTGAACGTAACTTGATTGAGATCTTACAAACTCAAAATGAGCCATTAATTACTTTTATTGAGGATTATCTGATGCTTGGAATGGCAGATCACAACAGCCCACTATATGTTACAGCAAAGAACGACGATATGATGATCAGTCGTATTTTGATCGATCCCAGATCTTATGTAAATCTTATGAGTCTTAAAGCATTAGATCATTGTGCATCGATCTGGACCATCTTGGGAAAGATATGTTAATGGTGTACGGCTTCAACGAGAAAGGGTAAAAGACTCTTGGATCATTCATGCTCCCTCTTGTATTTGGTGAACTCCACACATAAGCCAAGTTCCATGTAATTGATGCGGACACCTCCTTCAAGGCATTATTAGGTCGCCCCTGGTTGCATGAGTATGGTGTTGTCTCGTCAACATTACACCAATGCATGAAGTCTCAACGAAGATGAAGAATTCAGAATCTTTGATGATATCCAACCCTTTGCAGTCCATAAAGCAACAGCTTATGCACAGTATTTTATGCCAAAGAAGTAGAAGCCTTCAAGTTTTCTTGAAGCTAAAGCATCAAACTCAAAGACTATAAAGCAACCCAAACAGGAAGGTGAGAAGAAGCATGTGGGGAGAAAGAAGGTAATGTTGACTCTTCCCAAAACATCAAGCATTCCTAAAGAAAGGAAACATGTGCCTCACTTTGGGAGTGACACAGATGAAAGTGACGCCAGCCCTATAGATCCCAAAAAGTATGCCAGTCTATGAATAAATGGAGTTGGGAGATTGAATTTTCAAATGCTGATTATGAATACGACTCTATCTATATGAGCACGGTGCAGGATGTGTTCTCTAGGAGAATAGACAGTCTGTCGATCTCAGATAGCATACTTGTCATCACGCATATTCCCCTATAACATTTCAATGGAATCATTCCACGTGAGGTGCATAAGGTTGAAGAACTCACCACCCGTTATCTACCTCCTCTTAAGAAGGGAACTGCGCGAGGAATATACTATATTCCACAGGAAATCACAAAGAAGAGAATTATGACTAGTGTTATATGCCCCTCAATTTCGAAGAGTTATTTTCTACAAGGCTACCTAAGTTTAATACCAAAGGTATTCAAATAATGCTATAAAAGTATATCAATATTCCTACCACTAAAAAATAAAATCGTATATGCCTGGGCCTCTGATATGGAAGGAATCTGCATCCATTATGATAGAAGGATATAGCTGCGTACAAAGGCATCAGATTCATCAAGCAAAAGTACCTCCGAAAGGAGACTTGTCGAGCAACCACATATGGGGAAGTCAAATCCGATGATGATGGTGATGAGATGTATCAAGTTGACACATATGATGATCAACCCGTAGAATCCAAACCTGCACCAGAAGAACTGGAAGATGGTGGATAGGCTGTTACTATGGATGAGCTAAGGGAAGTCAACTTGGGTACATAGGAGGATCCTCGCCTAACCTTTATTAGCTCCCATCTACCAAACGATTAAGTGGAAGAAATAAAGGGATTTCTTTGTGAATTCACGGACTACTTTGCCTGGACATATGCTGAGATGTCCGGCTTATTCCCTAATGTGGCAGTTCACAAGTTTGCCATCAAGCATGAAGCGGCACCTGTCAAGCAAGCTCCAAGAAAAATGAGATTAGAGATTGAAGAACAGGTGATCGCAGAGATGAAGAAGCTTGTAGATGTGGGCTTTATTCATGAAGAAAAGTACATCGACTGGATTGTCAATATTGTCCTTGTAAAGAAGAAGAATGATCAGATTTGTATCAGCATCGATTTCAGGGACCTTAACAAGGCATGCCCAAATAATGATTTTCCACTTACAGTGTTAGAACTTTAAATTGATAGCACATTCAATTATGATAAGTTCTCCTTTAGGGAAGGATCATCAGTATACAATCAAATTAAGATGTCGTCTGAGGATGAAAAGCACACGTTGTTCAGAACGCCCATTGGCAATTTCTACTATACGGTCATGCCCTTTAGCATGAAGAATGCTTGTGCCACCTATCAACGAGCAATGACTCATATTTTTTATGAGCTAATACATCAAAAGGTTGAATGCTATGTTGATGACTTGGTTGTCAAGAGCATGGATCGAAGAGATCACGTAGATGACTTGAGGATTGTATTTGAAAGAATCAGAAAGTTTGATATGAAGATGAACCCTCTCAAGTGTGCATTTGGGGTCTCCTCCAAAAATTTTTTGGGATATGTCATTCACCATTGAGGCATCAAAGTTGACCCCAATAAGATCAAAGCAATCATGGAGATTCCACCTCCTAGAAATTCGTGTAAACTTTGCTCCTTATAAGGACAACTGGCTTTTATTCAGTAATTCATATCGAATCTATCAGATAGGTGCCAGCCATTTTTAAAGTTGATAAAGAAAGAAATATACTTTAAATGGGATGATGAATACCAAGAAGCATTCTACAGCATTTAAAGGTATTTGTTAAATCTGCCTATTCTTACTGCGCTAATTTCGGGGAAGCATCTTATATTATATATGACAGTATTAGAAGAGTCCCTCGGAGCATGATTGGGCCAGTATAATGAAAAAGGCAAAGAAAATATACTCTACTACATCAATCGAATGTTGATTGGAGCAGAAATCCACTACTCTCCAATTGAGAAGCATTATTTGGCCCTATTTTTTGCAGTTCAGAAACTACGCCATTATATGATATCTCATAAAATTACATTAAAATCAAAGATCGATCAGCTGAAGTTCTTGATAACAAGACCAGCATTGACATGTCGTTTGGCCAGGTGGACAGTGATACTTCTACAATTTGATATCACATATGTTCCATAAAAGGTAGTGAAAGGGTAAGTGTTGGTAGATTTCCTTACTACGCATCCTATCCCTGTAGATTCACCACTCAATGATGATCTACCTAATGTGAAGATCATGAATATCGAAGAGGATGAGATGCTACGAGTATGGGAAATGTACTTTGATAGAGAGTCATTAATTAAGCACGCTCAGCCTCCAAATCTAGAGAAAGCTCAAGCCGAAATTGGACCCATTTTTATAGCGCCTGAGGGAGGCATAATGAGATTCTCATTCAGCTTGACTCAACCTTGGACCAACAATGAGGCCAAATATGAAGCCCTAATAGCGGGGATGAAGATTGTAATCGATGTTCGAATTCAGAATCTTCAAATTTTTTGTGATTCTCAAGTTGTTGTAAATCAGCTACTGAGAATTTACAAAATCACCAAGTTCGAGTTGGCCTGTTATCATCTGCAAGTTTTTAAACTTATGAAATAAATTCCGATCATTAAATTATCTCAAGTTCTCCGAGGTCAAAATAGTAAAGCTGATTTCCTGGCCAAATTAGCTAAAGAAATAGTGAATATGGATGATGAATGGCCTATAATAATTATGGTGCATAATCATTAGGTGTTAGAGCCAGCATTATTATAATTTCCACATGCAGAGGAAATACCAAGTTCAAACCAGCAGGATGCAACTCTGGTTGATCCTCAACCTCCTCAACTAGTTGATCTCGAAGATCAACCTGAAGAATAACAAGTTCCTAAGAATTGAAAGACGCAATACTAGTCAAGCTTTAGAATCATGGTGGCATTGCCTAGATGTCAAAGAAGATGATGACTGGATGCAGCCTTTCATTTACTACTTTAAAGAAAGTAAACTTTTGACAGGCAAGTCATTAACTGCTCAAATCAGAAAGGGAGCGTTACAATATACGTTCATCAACAACACGTTGTATCATCGTGCTTTCGATCAAATGTGGCTAAGGTGCCTGGAGAATTAAGAAGATGATAAGTTGATAGCAGAAGTTCATGGAGGACTTTGTGGAGCGCACAAATCAGGTTCCAAGATGATAATCAAAATCAAAAGAATGGGTATTACTAGCCGAGAATGGTAAGGGATTGTATCGATCATGCTACGAGGTGCCACGAGTGCCAAATTCATGGTGATGTTATACATCAACCACCAAATTCGCTGCACCCTATAATAGCATCCTGGCCATTTGAATGTTGGGGTACTGATGTTATCGAACCAATAGATCTACTGTCATCAACAGGACACCACTTCATCTTGGCAGTAACCGACTACTTCTCCAAGTGGGTAGAAGCAGCTCCATTTAAAGAAGTCATATCTGAGCATGTGATCAACTTGTTTACCCACAACATTGTCTACATATTTGGAGTATCACACCACATAATCTCAGACAACGGTACTGCATTCAAAAGTACAAAAATTTATAAGTTCATTCATCGGCATAAAATTGATTGGAAGTATTTCTTCATATACTATCCAAGGGCAAATGGCTTGACATAGGCCTTCAACAAGACGTTGGTGAAATTATTGAAGAAGATCATCACTAAGAATAAAAGATAGTGGCATACAAAGATGGTAGAGGCGCTGTGAGTGTATCATACAACTTATAAAATGCTAACCAAAGCCACTCCTTACTCTCTAGTGTTCAAAGTTGAAGCAGTGTTTCTACTAGAAGTTGAACTCCCATCTTTTTGAGTTGCCATTCAGAATGAGTTGACTTAAGAACAAAATGCTCATTTAAGGATGGAGGAGCTCAATACACTCGATGAAGTAAGGTTGCAAGCTCAACAGAACTTGTAAATTTATCGAGTAAGGGTGACAAAATCCTTAAATTGAATGGTGCGTCCTCGATCATTTCAAGAATGGGAATTAGTCCTGGTGCAAAAAAGGCCTATCATCCCACAAAAAAAATTGGTGGCAAATTTGTATCCAATTAGGAAGGACCTTTCATCATTGAAAATATGTACCAGGTAGGCTCTTATCAACTCATCGATCTAAATGGTCAAATGCCCATGCCATCGATAAATGGTTGATACCTGAAGAAATACTATGCATGAAATTGCCCAGAAAAATGCTATGCTTTATAAGCAATATTTTTGTACATATTTATTAGCGTATACATTTCATACTTTGAAATTCTCTTGTGTTATGATAATGTATTTCAAAATCCTCCGTCAGATTGGGGGTATTTTAAATATTTATTTGAGTTGACATCGTGCTATGCGTCGATATACCTAAATAAACATTTAAAATCTAAAAAAAATATAAATTTATTCTATTCTAAAATGTCACTGCAAAACAATGGCATTTTGAATATTTATTTGGGTCGACATTGCGCTGCATGCCAAGATCCTCGAATAAATATTTAAAATTATCAACATAAATATTTTTTATGCTAAAGAATATAAATACTTCTTTTTTAAAGTATATGCAGATGATCTTTCAAAAGTTAGAGACACCGCCTCCTCTAATATACCAAGACTCAAAAGTCAAGAAAGAGACTTTTGTGCCTACACACTCCTACAAATTGAGCCGAAAAGGCTTGAAGTATTTTGATAGCCTGAAGCTTAAGGTTCGAATGGGTGTAAAAGGTCGGAT
Source organism: Dendrobium catenatum (assembly GCF_001605985.2). NCBI lineage: Eukaryota > Viridiplantae > Streptophyta > Magnoliopsida > Asparagales > Orchidaceae > Dendrobium > Dendrobium catenatum. Next base: position 109,494 of record NW_021449535.1, read on the forward strand.
CCAACAAACCCAAATATGGCTGGATCGCTGGTAGCTCCGTCTACTCAATAAGCCATAAGGAAGGCTATAGTAGTGGAGCCCCCACTTCATCAACCCGTTAGTAAGGACTATAGGAAGAATGAAGACAAATTTGACTCGACTATTTCAAGTGATCGTAGTCCAACGAATTCTCTTAAATTACTGGAGAATCAAAGTTCCAATGGGAAGATGAATCTCGAGCAACCACCAAATATGCATAGGCTCCAAATCTTCAACCATAAAGGATGACTCTAAATCTATCAACTTCAGTAAAATTAGCATTGGAAAGCGCAATTCCATAGCTCAAGTATAAAGCCTTAATGGGTGTAAGAGATCGGATCCAACAAGCCCAATATACGACTGGATCGCTGGCAACTCCATCTACTCAATAAGCCATAAGAAAGGTCGTAGTAGAGGAACCCCCATCTCAGCTACTAGAGGATGAAGAACTATCAAACCCTAGCTCTCCCAATTTGAAGAACTCAAGTGACTCAGATTAAAGTCACATCGATTGGTTAAGGATTAAGATACTACCTATATTTGATACTATCAACCGAATCTGAAACCTGCAAATCCTTCAACAAATCCGTAAAGTTAAAAGTGAGGATCGAAAGAATTCTTCTTCAACAAGTTCGCTAAAGCACAAAACAATGGATATAAGAAAATTACCTCAAAGTTCACACAAAGCCTTAGGCTGAACTAAAAGGGTTCTCCATCAACATGTCTGTTATGCAAAAAGCTTTGGACCAATGACTTCGTGCCACGAACCTAATACAAACCTAAAGGGTTTAGGTCACCATCATCTACCCCTTCATAAAGCCCGATAAGCCAAAATAAAGGGTAGAAGGCATGCAAATTTTCTGAAGAGTCACCAAAAGAAAAATCAGATAACCCTTCACCAGATTTACCACTCAAAGCATTAGGCAAAAGGGATCCAAATTTCAGGATTCAATACAAAGTCGTAGAATGAGCACCCGAGATGACATCTACAAATATCCCTAAAGACTGGGGGCATTTTAAATATTTATTTGGTTTGACATCTTGCTATGCACCGAGATTCCCAAATAAATATTTAAAATTTTATCAAGATACAACCAGATGATAGAAGAATGTTGAGCACATACATTCTACGACTTGGCTATAAGTTAAAGTGACCGTGGTGATTAAAGAGGACAAATGGTGGTGATGTTATCCACCACCGTCAACCCATAAAACTATGCTATAGGGAACCAAATACGGAGTGATAAATCACTATCCTGGTAGTCCCTACATGACTAAAACCAATGTATCAACCGTCTATGAATACATCTAAAAGAGTAATGAAGAAAGAAGACTAGTGTGACATCCAAACAAATTTTTGGAGATTCGCTAAATAAAACCCTTGTGTGACATTTAGAACAAATATCTAGAGATTCACAGGGTCAATCAGCATACAACAAACATGGTTTGCTCTAGATACCTACCACATTTATTTGCGGGCATTTGTTGACCTGTACTTAAGACACAAATAAATAAATAAATAAATAAAATACCTGGTTCGCCCCATTCCCCACGATCTCTGCACAACTCGCACGATGCACGTCATTGCCCATGTCGCTCGTCCTCTCCACGCCCTCTACCCTCGTCATTAAAAAGGAGAAGAGATGAGGGCTTCGAGCTGCTCAACTCGGCCTCCTCCAGTGACTCTCCCTTCTAGTCAATCAGATGTTACAACATTTTGGTCAGAAGTAACGGACAGAAGCTCGCTTTCTTTGGAAGAAACTTTCCCCCTCACGTCGCTTCTCCCACTATTCATGGTTGTGCGACTTCATTTCTTCGATGACTTCCTTCTTGCCCGATCCGAAGTCACAACATTTTGATCGGAGGCAAGAATGGAGAGCTCGCTTGCTACGATTGTAACTTTCCTCCCATCCACAATTAGTCATAATTAATTTTAAATTAATTATGACTTATGATTTTAATTAATTTTAATAAAATTTAATTAATTATCTTAATCTATTATAATTAAAATGATTAATTAAAAATATTTTTTTAATTAATTATAATTAATATAAAAAAATGAATATGCTTGCTTCTCTTGCCTTGCCTCGGTCCACGAGCCTCCATTGCCGACTGAAAAACTGCCTATACATGCCTTTATTGTGTCTAGTGGGATGGGACCCCGATATGGAGCCTATGATGAGGTGAGTAATCATCTAAAGCCCTACTTCAATGTTTGTGGCACACAAGAAAATCGCTTATACATGCCTTTATTGGTGGTGGGATGGGACCCTATTGTGGCACCTACGACGAGGCGGGATTACTCATAAATACCTTCGAGCGATGGGAAAGCAAACTGTCTTTTTAAATAGGTACCAAAGACCCCATACATACCTTTATTGCGCGTGGTGGGAAGAAAGATCGCGGCCGTGGTGTCCTCGTCCGAGGACACCTACCATACACGCCTTTATTGCAAGTTATTCAATCAAAGATGATGCAATAATTCCTCAACCGAAACTAATGATGGAGGTGTTTGATTGCAAGCAAAGAATGATAATTGAAAGTGATTTAGACTCTTGAATAAAACTAGTATGCATGCAACGATCACAAGAGACTTGAACAATCAAGATAAAAGATCCTCTCTTATTCAAACATCACTTCTCTTCCTATAAGTTCATAATATAGAAAACTTGTGACACTCAATATGGCTCATCTACATCATCTGTTACGAACGCAAGATCAAAATGCAGTTAAGTATACTAAGTCCTACAAGCAAAGGGAGTCAAAATGTATGAAGGAATTAGCAATGAGTGGAGTTAATCCAACATTCATCTTATACAATGCAATACATTTGAAGCACATATAAGTCCTTACGAGGTCAATGCGCCATACTTGCAAGGATGATAGATGGATATAGAATGCATACGTATGTCCTCCATGTGCATTATTGAAACCTCCAACACTAGCAACTCTGCTTGTAGATTGAGATGGCAATACTAGCATTTGATAGCAGAAGACTTGTCCCTACGAATAAGTACAATCATCAAACCACTTGAGATTGGTGAAAGGTGGATATGATGTAAGCAATAATGGTTCTTCTATGAACACTTCCAAGAAGTTGTAGTGAATACAGTGGGCCCATAAATGTACACGAGCTACTTATGGATAACAATAATGGGTATATTGTAAGTACAATGAACCCTTGTGGACACAAATATAGATATCACCTACGACAATGGTGATTGAGATATACGAGCAAGTCGGGTATGAAGATAACTCGATGTACAAAAAGGACAACACCTAGTAGAATGGAAAAGATATTTGAGCAAATTCAAACTAAACTTCATGGTATTTCAAAATTTCTTCTTGGTCCTGTACTTAGGAAGGAAACTAGTTCTTGCATCCACAAACACTAAAAATAACAAGTCTACTAGACTAAAGATCCTGAAAGGAGTTCTTCTCAAGGCAGCGGTCACAAATTTCAAAAAGGATCTCCCCGATGAATGAGAAAAGAGGAGTAAACATCATGATGATGAGATGCCTCATGACACCTAGATAATACCACCACTGGATCTGCAACAACCATACAAGCGGATAAAAGGCATTTACAAATATTTCAAAAGTACCATTGCACACGCATTGTAGTTTGTATACACATAGGTACACAAAGAGGTAAGTGTAATAGAAACTCGCATGGGTCCCGACGAGCTTGTTATTGGTACACACGTGACGTCTAGGGATGCTATACAAGATAACAAATTTAAACCCGATCCTCTTAAGCACGTAAAAAGGAGTCGATAAGGTTTAATTATAAAATGCCTCCAAACACCCGCATGGGCCCTGGCGAGCGTGTTATAAGTATACACATGACGTCTAGGGATGCTACGCAGTTCAATAAGTGAATTCAAGTTCGAACTTGAACCTTTTACACGGATCAATAGGAGTTGATAGAGTTTGAACCTTCAAAACAAATACACGGTTGTGGCGACCAGTGTATTTATTTTAATGCATTCACATTAAGCCTTCAAGGCCTATAATTAAGAAAATTCACAAACAAAGGCATGAAGCCCGGGAAACCCGATCCTCTGTTGACAGCTCAACAGAGTTGATAAGGTTCATACACAAAATGGAAATATTTTTAAATGGAAATGACCTCAAAGTCGTCACCCCAATGATGGACGTATTGAATGATAATCTCAACCAAAGGGGTCCATTCTAAATATTTAAAATGCTCAAATACCCATTATGATCCAAAATTCCAAGAAATTTCAAATCCTAGGTGTTTAAAACTGAAATTCAACTATCAAAACACTTAAAGCAAAATCCATCCACCCTCTGCAATAGTTTCCCGAGGTAGACAAAAATTAAATTTACTTAAGCTCATATAGAGCCAAATGCCTAGTCAAAAATATCACTAGGATTCAATCTCAAATAATCTCCTGCCATTAAAAACATGGTATGTGTACTCTAACCGGCAGTTTTGCCACCAAATGGCACCGCAGGATAAACGGTTATGACCCGGGGCCCTCTGAACTGAGTGGTTTTGCCGCCAAATGGCACCACGAAATACCGGTTATGGCCAGAGCCAATACGCTCCTTAATGACATAAAATCCTTGAGATATGAATCAATATGATATGATTGATAGGGCATAAAATCCTCTGTTAGCTAAGGTGGATTCAAATTTGTCCCCTTAGACAAACATTCATCCTAGGTCTATAAGGTACCATTGGACGAAGCAACCATGGCTTCCGATAAGGATCCTTCTGTCAGGTTGGGTCAACTACCTCCTCTGACTAAGTAGACCAGTGATCATGATCACTTGGGATGACCAAATCATGGGATCTTGATCAGGTCCATCATCCATTCAGCCACCATCCGCTTTAAGTGCACGATGGTAAAATTTCTAATTTTAAATATCAAACTTTGCAAAATTTTCAAATCCTAAGCCCAATGCTGCTACTATATGTCATATAATGTGTATTCTCTACATATCTGATTGATGACTAGCCTTAATTGAAAGTTCTCTCACATTTATAAGGAATGGTAATTAACTATAGAGGCTTGCGCCTATAGGAAACTAGAACTCATATCATAAAGTCCTCACAAAATGACGGTGAAATCCTGGGTAGTGTCTTATCTACAAACCCATCTGCCTTCCAAAATTTACCCCGGAATTTAGTTCGTTAAAACTCCCCCCTGAAGAAAGAAAAGCAAAATCAACGGTCAGGCGGAGGCCGGGGCCTAATTTTCGGAGCCTACACACACACATACACACACAAACACAGATAATTGTTCATTAGCTCTTCTTTTATTAGTCAGTCAAGCCAAACCTCATTTGCCGGTTCTCTCTCTCTTGATCTCACACCCCCTCAGTTCATCTATGCTCTCCTCATCTCTTATTATCTTAAAAGGGATTAAACCATTTAGTTTTTTTTTTTCTTCCAGCGGCATCGACATAACCTTGTTTTATCATCGTTTGATTTCATAGCATAAGGGTTACTGAATATATACTTCTTCTTCAAAAATTCTATTCGAGATTGATGATTCTACATCCATTTCATGCATTATCCACTTATTTTGAGTTGCAAGAGAAATGGTTAGTCTGAAATTCTTTAATTGAGCAACAAAATCAAATACCTCATTATAAATTGATGCCAACTCTTTAACAATAGCTTTTGTATCTTTCAACTTATTCTTTGTCATTCTTCTTAGTCTTATACATCCAGTTCATGTCGGTAGCTTGTGCCCATCTTACAAATATTACTGCAATATCACGTGATGGTCAAAAGAAACTGATGATTATTACTAGTAATAAATAGCGATGCAATAAGCAAAAAAAATACATACAATTATTCGACGCTTCTTTATATGGTTTAGCCATATCCTACGTCCACAACATCTAAGATTTCCTCCTGCACATACCTTATCAAGTTCATCGAGCAATGCCAAGCACTTGGTTACATATCATTAAGGAATATGTCAACAATGTTTTGTTCAATTTAATGTAATATATTATTTTCATCATTTTTCTGTTTTGGTTTCCAGTATTTAGCATGTATTGTAACGTAAATATGCGCATTTTTTTATTTTTTCTATATTTGGTTCGATGTAAAGTAAATGTGTAATGAAAAAGTAAAGTTTTTAGAACTCATTTTGCAGTGTATTTGAAACCCACTAAAGTCGAGAAAGTTCCAAATACACTATTTATCTTTGACATGAAAAAGGAGTGGAATCTCCTTTTCTAGGCAACCAAACAGCCCCTTAGTGAAAAAGCCTTGGACATGTGTTTCTAATCAAGAATTATTTTTAACCTTGATTACTCTGCAAGGATTTAACACGAGCCGAAATGAAACAGTATCTATTTAATTTGTTTTAGTATTTAAATTCGTGTAATTTATTTAGTTCAAAATAAAAACCTGACATTATTTTTAACAGTGTTGAGTGACCCATAAATCTGTGAAAAGTATTTTTTAGACATGAAATAGCAGCTTTAAATACACAATTTCTTTTAAATGCCTAAAAAAATTTTATTGTTTTGGGGAAATTTTGATGCTAGGCCCGTATCATTAAAGAAAGATAATTACAAAATTGATATAAAAATGATAACTTAAAATGATTTCAAGTAAGAACAAAGTTGTACCAAAAGGCCATAACCAGTCAAAAAAATCAATATCATGAGGGGAACCAATCTAAAGGAGATCGCATGGACTCAGGGGAGCATAGTCAAAGAAGGGTACATCATCCCATGCAAAGCAACACTAACAACGATCCATCAGAAGGTCGAACTATAAATAGCGCCCCTGGTTGCCAGCGGCCATCCATGACAAGAATGGTTGCCACATAAAGGCCATTCACAGAACAAGACGACTGTCCCAGGCCGTCTAAGGGGCATTATTCTCCAAACATCATAGTCCATTAAACAACCCCGAAAAAGCAACATAGCCGAAGGGCAACAAGGCTATGCCAAAAATAGAGAAATAAAAATCATCGAAGAAGAAGCAGCCATCCCAATTTGAAGCTGTTCGAAAAATTTACTTTGAAAATGTCCCAATTTTTCCACTTAATCACTTTGGCATAAAGGGCTTTCTTAATAATGACTTAAAATTTCATCATTTGAAACGGGAATGGTCAAGGTTGAAGCCAAATCAGGTGGGATGAAGTTCCCAACTGGTATATCAAAATTGGTGGCGTAAGGAGGTTTGGGGTAGTTGAAAATGTTCTCGAAGTGACGACAGGAATCAAAAGCAATATCCTCAGGAGTAGTGAAGTGACCTAAAGGAGTGGATAGCTCCTTAAGAAAGCTAATATTTCTCATAGACATAATTTTAGCATACAAAAACCCCAAATTGTCTTCACCATTCGAAAACCAGTTAGATTTGGCACGTTAAATCATCTAGGAGGACCATTCAGCTTGGTATGAAAAATCTCTTTATTTTGTAACTCATGTAGGAGAGAGTACTATTTGATGGTTAGATCCTTGATAAAATCAGAATGATAAGAGGAAGATGCCTAAATCTTAGATTTAAACATGGGTTTGAGGGTCTGAAGCCTTACATTGAGGGAGGCAATCTGACTATCGGTGGCGGGAGCAAAAAAGGCTGAAATGACGGAGTCCCATAAATCCTAAAAATGAGACCAATAGTTATTTTATAAGAACCTACTCCTATGAGGGATGGTCTAATTTGTAAATAGAACCAATGGGGAGTGGTCAGAGCATTAAGGGTCATCCACCTTATAAAAAAAGGTGAGAAAACAATCCAACCAATGGGAGTTAACCAACACTCTATCCAGCTTTATATGAATCATATTTCCTGCTCGATTATTGCACTAAGTAAAGAAGAGTCACAAAGAAGCAAGATCCTAGACACCAGTGTTGAAAACAACATCATTTAGTTCCACAAGCCTACAAAAATGTAAAGGTTTGCCACCCAATTTTTCATATTCAAATATGCAATAATTAAAGTCCCCTAAAATGATACAGTGAGAGGTAATAGTAGACACTAACTCTTTAATCATATGCCAAAGCCGTCTCCTGCCAACAAGGGAATTGGAAAAATAAATTATAGAAAGAAGAACTTGTTGGGAAAATCTAGCGGAGAAGCAACATTGGATTAAATAAGGAGTACAGAGGGAGGGGGTAAAGGAGTAGTAGGAGGAGTCCCACTTCAACTATATTCTACCAGGGATAAAGAGGCAAAGTTGTTGAAGCAACTTTCATTTTCAAAGATGTTGTGGGTTTTAATGAACCAGGGATCTAAGGTGAGGTGATTTGAATTTTTAGTTCGAGAATGCATAGGAACTTATATAATGAAGATGGACAAAAATTTTACAAGCTGAGACTTTCTCAGGGTTGTTAAACCCTCGAATATTCCAGGTCGCCATAGGAGGAAAGGTCACTAGGGTTTTGAGGGAGGGGATTTTGCCTTCTTGGCATTTTTGGCTCTTGCAGATTTGGAAGTTTGGGCCTTGTTCTGCATAAATGGAGAATCCTTAGGGGAAGAAGTAAGATCGTCAAAGGTTGATTGATCATCAAATTACAAAAGAGCAAACTTGTTTATGGATGGGAACTTAGAAGTTTGAGGTGAAGAAGCTTGAGAATTTTTCTTTGAGGATGAGGCTTCCCCAGTATGGAAGTTCAAATTGGGGATGATAGGTTCATCATCCTTCCATTGGATTTGAGTAGTAGGGGAGTAGAGAGGAGTATATGATGTTGAGTTAGAGCTGCCAGCCATGGGGATGGCCACAATATGAACTGAGGATGGTATAAGGGACATGGTGGGAATAGTTTTGACTGAGAGGAACAGGGTAGGGATCTTTGAGGTGGAGGGATTATCAATCAGAGTGTTAGAGGATGTGGGATGCACATAAATGGGTAAAGTGCCGGGGACCTTATTGTGAAGAGTAGCGACACGAATGGAGCGGTTACGGCTAATGCTATGTTTACAAGGGCGAGTAGTAGTTTTGGTGGTTGTCAAGACAATAACCGTGTGATTAGAGTTGATAGAGCCAAAATCGTGACAAGGAGTCGATTTCCAATTGTAAATGACCTTGAGTGTGATGTCTTCATCATCAAGCGACTAAGGGATTTCATCTGGCAAAGTGGAGGAGCTAGTGATCTGGACATAAACTCTGACAAAAGTTTAGTGAGTTTTCTTTGTTGTTAATGAGTAAACAATAAGAGTAACTACAATGTAGCTGACAATTTTTAGAATTCTAGAGGAGTCCCAAACAGCAAGTGGGAGGCCTGGAATCTTAATCCAGATAAGAATGATAGATAGTTCTTCACGTTTCGACTTGAATTTAGGTGATCATTTTTTAAGAACAAATGAGTTGCTTAAGAAAAACTAGCAACATCTCAACCAAGCTATGTCGAAGTCTTCAAGGGTAGAAAACTTAAAGAGGAAGAACCCATAATTTAAGGAGAAAAGAAAGCGAGTCTTTAAGCGATCAGACCTTAATGGTTGAGAGGAGACACAAACACATAGACACACTCATTAAATCCTCTTATCATTGATAAATAATCAGTTTAGTCTCAAAGAATCACGTTGCTATAATTTTATTTTTGAATTATATAAAATTAATCTAAAATGATTCATTTGTTACTAAATTGTGATCTATTTTATATAGTTGAAAGATTGAAGCTTCATTTATGACAGTTTTTTGTAATTTTTCAAAGCAACTTTTCAATATTTTTTTTTTTTTTTTGATAATAGAATGCTACTTTAAAAAGCAGTAAAAAAACTGTACCAAATAAAATCTAAATTAAGAACAATTTTATATTACAATTAAACATGAGGGATCATTTTAAATCAAATTTATATAATCGAGTGACTAAATTGAAATAATGTGATTTTCTTAGACTAAATTGTCCACACAAAAATAATCTGAATATTTTGAGATTTGGGAAATATAAACTCTTTTGGTTTCATCAACTTCCAACTAATTTAATTATGATATTAAAAATACAAGAATTTTTTAGTTAAATTTTTAGATAGGTAGTAAATTTAAAAATATGCATGATTTGAATATTGTGCATACTTTTTCCTAATGAAAAAAAATAAATAAATAAAATAAAGTTCAGGTACATAACATCGGGGAATCAGCCTATATAATAGTGAGTCTGTAAAAAAAAATTAGAAAGGGAAAAAGGAATGTTAAACACAAACAAAAATTGACATAGCTTATAGATTCACTGGTACAGTCAGACCATCATAACTCAACTGCAAATCAAGACCCTCCAATTTCTTCAACTTTGCAAGATCTTCACTTATTTTTTCATGATCCATTAGATGCATCATGCCTGCTTAAATGATAGAAGAATCGAAATTATTCATTATTTCTTTTCTTTCTAAATCTAAATCATGGGGATTTACATACATACTACTAAGCTCTTTATGTATTTACATTATCTAATACCTAATTTATTATGTTTACTTATGGAGCCAATTGATTGAATGAAAATAAAATACATAATTAAATAAAATACAATGTAGAAGGAAAGACAATGTATTTGAAATGTTTGAAGTTGTTTAAACGAATATAAAATAAATGTAAGTGATTATTATTATTATTATTATTTTTGAATTAATATGAATAGTGTAAAACCCAATGATAATGATAGCCATTGGCTGGCAAGACATGTTAGGATTCGGGCAATGCCTTGTGACAGTGATAGTGGTAGTGGCAGGTAGCTGGTGGCAACAGCCACTATAACAATGGTAGTGATGACAATGTTAGATAAATTATAGTGTTTGAAAATAGGCCAAATCTAGTGATTTTCAAATACATCAAAATTGAATGGAACCAAAATTTTACTTTGCATTTCTTTTACTTCAAATTAAACAAAAATATTTTTAAAACCCATTTGCTCACATGGCAACGGCGACCCACCTATGCCATTTGAACTCTCCGGCTCTCTTAGAATTGAAGGCGCCTTCTGCTCTCCCCCGACTCCTCTGCATGTAGCTGGTGGCAGCAGCCACTATAACAATGGTAGTGATGACAATGTTAGATAAATTATAGTGTTTGAAAATAGACCAAATCTAGTGATTTTCAAATACATCAAAATTGAATGGAACCAAAATTTTACTTTGCATTTCCTTTACTTCAAATTAAACACAAATATTTTCAAAACCCATTTGTTTCAAATATTTTATATTCATTTTACTTCAAACCAAACAGCCCCTATAGAACATTGTAATGCCTAAATCACATCAAAATATATAAATAAGAAGATGTATTTCATTTTAAATAAATTAATATTAATAGTATTTTTGATATTATTCAAAGTATGATATTATTCAAATAAAAATTTAGATGTTAATATATAAATTTATAATAATCAATGGCATGCATGTAAAATCCTCTTTGAATTTTTGTTTCATATTCTGAAGATCAACAGTAGAAAGTTAGAATTCAGAACTTGTTCTCTAATATAACTTTAAACATACCAGTAAAGAGAGTTCTTTTTGGTCTAATTTTTCGAACCTCTTCTAAAGCCTGCACAAGCAAATTTACAAAATCAATGAAACTGCAAATCTGAAACATCTATATTTGAAGGAAACAAATATCAAATGGTATAACATTTATGTACCCTAGGTAGTCCAAAATGTGTTGACGAAGAACGATCCGGTCTTAGTGCGTCCTGAACATGTAGAATAAGGGTTAGAAGTGAAGGAATTGAATCCAAATCCCAGATGAGAAACAAGTGAAGTACCAGAATAAGTAAGTCGCAGTTCTTGAGTAGCAAATATGTTTCTTCAGGTATCTCACTAACATCACTGCATTGACAAAGGAGAACAAAATTCAATAGAGACATTTGAAGTAACAAAAGGATAAGTACTAACTAGATGTCATCAAAGTCTTGCCTTATATAGCAGACATCGCCAAATCGGAAACCAAGGGAACGATATCCTTGGCCATGCCAGACAGGTAAAGGGGTTATCTAGGTCAGTTGAACATATAAGTATAAATAAGATATAAATTAAACCAAAAAAAAAAAATTAATTGAATGTTAATGAGTAAATGATCAAATGGTCTTTAGATTTTTTTGATGCATTCATTTTAGTTACAAATTATTATAAGTGTTCAATTTAATCCCTAACTTACTAAATTTGAACTAATATGATCATATAAGCAACTTTACCATTTCTTTGGATGGAAATTAGTAGCGGGAAGCTTTTAGTAGGGTATTTTGGATTTTTTGGGTCAATATCACTACTTAATTGCAGCAAAAACTAACAAGATTGACCTTAAAAGTTTAAAATGCTCTTGTGGAAAACTTTCCTCCAATAATTTCTGTCCAAAGAAATGACAAAGTTGAAGGAAAGACCAAATTGGTCCAAATTTTATAAGTCGAGAGGGACAAAATTAAAAACCTGAAAAAAAATTTGAATTGAAATGTAAGCATCTCAAAAGTAGAGATCATTTTTGACCATTTAATCAAATGTTAATACATTGAAACAATAATCAGTAATTGTCTTTTTTGAGTACGAGTAAAAACAATATCATCACCTAGCAGACTAGATAATAAGGCTTTTACAGATCCATAATTTGTTACACAAAAATGCAAGTGGGTCCTGTTGTATGTTTTTGTGTACTACACACCACAAATGTCCTCATTTTACACCAATGATTAAATAGATTCATGAAATTTTGTTTGCTTTTGCCAGTAATTTTTTGCATTAGGTATACAAAAACCCCTGCTTCCAATTAAAAGTTGACCTCTTAATGGCTATAGACCACTAGCAGCTGAGGAATTAGAGGACTTCGGAGATGTTGGTAAAGTTGACAATGTGAGACTGGCGGAAGCCAAAGAGGTCAGTTAGATCACGAAGAGGAGCAACATAAATTTTGAGCAATTTCATCCAATCAAGAATATAGTTTGTGAAAATGTAAATAAAAAAATGCTAAGTAGGCAAACAATTTGTCTACTAACAGTATTTACTCTTACAGGTGAATATATGGACCGAAATGCAATTAGTGTAAGAAAAAAGATATCTAAATACAAATTACCTAAATCATTCATATAATTTAATGGTCAAATACTCTGTAGTTCTAAATCCTTGAAATAAAATAGGGATTCTGGCAAAGTTCGAAGACATTTGTCAATTGGAACCTACGATCTCATCATGAAATTTATGAAGCTACTAAGAAGTCGTAGGAAGTGTTTCATAGTAAGCTTGCTGTTCCTTTCTTTTTCATATAGCTGAATAATTTTCTCGTAGTAAGAAAATGAACTTTTTGTCATAGATGTGAAGATAGAAGAACTCTAACTAGATGAAGAAAGGAAAAAAGAAAATAAAATGAACAGAAAAAAAAAATGTTTCCAAATTAAAAACGAGCCCCAAATCCCTGTTGGTAAACAAGGGTAATTGATACGTTGGTTGAAACTTGTTCACAGTCCCAACTTTGGAAAAGAAATGTAAGATGTATAACTAACTACCAACCTTGAGATTGTGCACAATAAATGGCTCCTCTTTGATTATATTAAATTGTAACTCTGAGACTGCAGCACCTTCTAAAACAACACTAGTATCCACCAAGTAGTAATGAGTCATTTTCATAACCTGGAGCAAATTTAAAAACAAGTGTCAAACTCAATGGAAACAATGCAAGTTATATTGGAAAAAAGGAATTTAAAGGATATTTTTGGTTATAGATACAACATATTTTCGGTTGTGCTGCAAAGCATAAATATAGGCCGTCCTAGGTTGCTAGGATTTCTAATGCGGATGCAATCATATAATGACAAAAAAAAAAAAATCCGCAGAAGAGAAGGTCATTAATCTTAAACAATTATTCAGTGCTAGGATTTTTATTGTTTTATTTAAGATAAAATCAAAATTTTTATTTTAAATAATATATGGAATATTTTCAGTATAATAATGGTTTTCAAATTATTGTTACAGTTTTTCCTTCAGCCTTTTTTTTTTAACATGGCAAAAACCAATCCATTAAAAATCTCAACTGATTATTTTAAGCTTACAAGTCACAATCTATAGTAATCATTAAAAGGAATCGGTGGCGATCGGTTGCATGGTATTATTTGAATACGCTTTGCAATTCTTTGGTTTCTAGGAATGGACTTCAACTTTAGTCCCAAAGAAACCGCAACATAAAAGCTATAGGAAGTACACACTTCAGCTAAACGTCTGAAAAAGATGCAATACAGAAGTAATTGAACCCGAAATTTCTACAGTACAGCAACTATAGGAACCAAAGAAACAACAAACAAATTATTAAAAAAAAAAATAACCACAGAAATAGGAATCAGCTTCAGAAACATGAAAGAGTTGAAGAAGACATGGGGAAAGCATAGGCACAACATCAATAAAACATGAAATTCTAGAAGAAACTGCAGATGATACAAGTATAATTTTACGTGAACAAGTTAGTAACTTTACACCAAAACAAATGTTGTGCAAAGAACATAAGGTATATGTCCCTTAAAGGTTGAACTAAGAGTAAAATAGGAGCTTGGTAATCTAATGAACTAAAACACTGGATTCAAAGCTTTGATTTTCCCCGGTAGTACATAGAGTGTCATTTAAATAAAGTTGCATATCACCTCAAAATCATGCTTAGCCACATAAATTGGGATGAATGGCTGGACATTGTTTGTCCAATCACGAAGATCATCAAGACCTGCAATCAAATAAACCACGTAAATAAACAGTCCAAGTTGCTTTGAGATAATATTCATCTTTAGCTCAAAACAATTACTCTAAATATGAATGCAAGTTAAAACCATGTATTGGCAATTTTCTTTCCCAAGAGTGTATTGAACAAAGCAAAGCATACGCTTTGTTTTAGTTTATTTTCCCTTGAAAATGTAAAATGAAGAGGAAACCTCAATACCTACATACTTTGTTACCTAACAGATAAAGGCATCATTTGGGATGGCTTTCTTCCTTCTTCTTAAAGTAGTTTTCTAGTACAAAAATTAAAATTTTTGGACTACAAAATTGCTTTAAGAAGCAGTAAAAAAGCTGTCCCAAACGAAGCCAAAGTCTAAAACTCTAAACATATGAGCAAAAATCTTAGTTATCCCAATTAAGAGGTTAAATACAATGATATTCCGTTGTGGACTTTAAGGTCAAAGGTTATTCCACCCTTTGGACTTTTTTTGGAGTCTAAAGATTGAATGCTGAGCAGAATGTTGTTTTTGAAAGCAATCTTTTACTTTCTCGGATATTTCCACAATATGGAATTTTGCCTATATGGGGATTATATTAGATTTAGGGGAGGAGATTTTCGGTGTAAGTCATCATGATTAATTACATTCCAAGTTTGATACATGAGACTAGCGATGTATGTTGATTATATCAACATTTAATTTGACTTGTAATTGATGTGGACTTGATTGAAAGGCTACTTGTAGCCTTAGTTACACGGAAAAATATGGGTTTTTTAATTTGTAGACTTATATATGGGACTTTAAACCCTAATTTAAATGAGCATAGAGAATTAATTTAATTTAGAATGATTTGATATTTTTATATTGATTGTGGGCTTTGATTAGAGATTTGACATTTGCTACTCTAACTTTAGGGAGGCCCACAAAGCTGTGATATACAACCCTAAGAACAAGAGTGACTAGAGTACATATTTTATTTCTATAATATTAGAGAGGCCTGCATATTCGTCTTACAATCTTACTTTTAAGGCAAGGCAACTTGAGAATTGTTTTGCTTACCTTTGCTGGATTGATAATTTAATGTTGCTTATGATCATTGATTTAAGGCCAAGAGCCTACCACTTCGGAATTAAATGAACTCAAGATTCGAGACATATAACCCTAACAATTAGGGGAGTCCAAGATGTTGTTTTTACTATTCTGATATTAGAGAGTTTTACTAGTGAGGCTTATAACCTCTCAATTAGTGGAAGGCACAACAATGAGTCTTATAGCATCATCAAATAGATGATCGGGCTATTTTTTATTTGATTTTGAATTAAATTGACTTGATGGACAAATTAATTGAGCTTAGCCTGAACTATGGTTCTAGGTTATGCCGTGTGATGTATAGGTCAATCAATCATATCCAACATCTATGGACTTTTCCAGCTGGAATGCGATTAGTTCACTCTTCTTAGGCATCTCTCTAATATTTTGAAAGGAAGTGGATGCACTTTTCATAAAAAAACAGCGGATGAAACACAAAATTTTGGGAAAAAGAATATCCCAAAACAAATTTTATTGAAATAATTATAAAGAGAATGTAAGATACAATTGGATCTTCAATTGGAAAGAAAGATCTAGCACCCTCAAATCCCTAGCCACTGGCTAGAGCTCAAATAATCTAAGAATAAACTAAATTCAACAAACTCCCAAAACATAATATGAAATCACTCTATTGTTAGCCTTAAATAGGCTCCCCTAATTCTCTCTCAAATCAACTCTCTTTTCCTAAATAATTCCCTCTCATATTTGAATTCAACTTAGATATCTTGCCCTAAATAATTCCATCTCAATTGCAATTAAAACTTTCCTAAACAATTCCCCCTTGAATCCTCCTCCCTTTTCCTAAATAATTCCCTCTTAGATTTTGACTTTAAATTAGATATCTTTCCCTAAATAATTCCCTCCCAATTGTAATTAAAAATTTTCTTAAACAATTTCCCTTCGATTAAGAACCTTTCCTAAATAGTTCCCTCTTGATTAGAAAACTTCCTAATTTTCTCTCAATCAAATTTGTCGGTCCATCAAAACTCCCCTCCCAAAGTATCACATTATCCTCAAGGTGGAACGAAGGAAACTGTTGTTGAAGCACTGGACTAATACCACTAGTATGAAAAAAGAATTGTCACTAGGATGAATGATCTATGCCTCCAAAATCTCCTTGATCAATCTCTCGATCCCATCCTTCCGGAGTTGGGGAGAATGGTATGGACGAACACTGATATGTGAGACTCCGTCCTTCCAAATGATAGCATGTGTGTGCTCCCGCGGAGGAAACAACCACTGAACTGACTGGAACACCTCTCGATATTCTTGTAGGAGTGACTGAACCATATTTGGTGCTTCTATCTTCTCCGCATATTTTCATTCCAAATTATGAAGCTCCGCAACAAATCTTACTCTTTCACCCTTTCCCCTCCTTTGAAGTGGTTCCGTAGATGGCATCTCTCTTCTTCCCCAAAAATTTCCACCTTCTGATTCTCCCTCATTATCCATATATTAGGGCTTCTCCCATTTTCTTGTCCGATCAACAATGCTCTCACCTCCAATGTTGTTGGTTTGGTTTGGCCCTCAAGCAGCTTCTTTATCATCTCCTCCATGATGACAAATTTCTCATTGATATTCTCATGGATGGCTGAAAATTGCTTTATGAAACCTGAAACCTTTTCCATAAAATTAGATTCAATTGTCTGATCTCCCTTTTCAATATTTCTATCTTTCTTCCCTCCATAGGTACTCGGATCTAAGCTCTGATGCACGATACAATTGAATCTTCAATTGGAGAGGAAGATCCGGTTCTCCTAAATCCCTTGCTGCCATCTAGAGACCAAATAACCTAACAATAAACTAAATTTAGCAAACTCCCAAAACAGTATCTGAAATCACCTTATTGTTAGCCTTAAATAGGCTCCCCTAATTACCTCTCAAATCAATAATATTTCCTAAATAATTCTCTCTCATATTTGAATTCAAATTAGATCTCTTACCCTAAATAATTATCTCCCAATTATAATTAAAATTTTCTTAAACAATTCTCCCTTATTCCACCTCCCTTTTCCTAAATAATTCCCTTTTAGATTTCAAATTTAAATTAAACCTCTTGCTCTAACTAATTCCTTTTAAATTTAAATTAAAAAATTTCCTAAACAATTCCCTTTTAATTAAGAACCATTCTAAATAGTTCCCTCTTTATTACGAAATTTCCTAATTCCATTCCAATCAAATCGACCGGTCCATGTTGACCCCTGTATAAAACAAAGAAAAAATGATGATGAAAATGAAATGCATACCTGCACTCTGCCGCAAATCCCCGAAATCCCGATCAATACCTCGGCACCATCGAAATACCTGAGCAAATCCCACAAATACCGCAAGAAATCCCGCACCTCGGATTGTCAAACCCGCAAAATTCGCAAGAAATCCCGCCGAGGCACTGTAGATTCGGCGCCATTCCGGGAATTGCTCGCCTCGATCGCATGCATCTTGCATCTATAAAACGAGAGCAAAGTGAAGACTTCGACACTCACCTCTTCCATTCGCTCCCGTCGCTGCTCTCCCGCTAAGACACCGACGCCTCCTCACTCTCACGACTTCCTCTTCTCCAACACACGAGCTCTCCAACCTCTCTTCCCACGCTCCTCCAGATCCCGATACCCCTCCTCTGTCTAGCTCCAACCTCCAATTCCACGGCCCGCTCTTGCTGCGTCTTGTCTGCTGCCAATCCGAACCGAACGACCCGCGCCATAGCCGCACTAACGCCGAAGCCGCCACCAACCGGACACCCGCCGCCCGTGCGTGGCTCCCACTTGCAGCTGGAGAGGCGGAACCGGGCATGTTTGCGATCGAAGAGGCGCAATGTGCGTGCCTAGGTACCCAACCCGAGTCCTTTAAAGACTCGGCTTGGCTTAGTAAAATTAACAGAAAAAAATATATATTTTTCTTTTTCCCAAAAAAAAAAATCGATCTTTATTGTCGAATAGAAAAATCTTGGAAGCCTTCATTGCTACCATAAGTGATACAGATAGTCTCAATTATTATTATAATGTCATAAATCAATTCCTCCTAGAGCATTGACCAAACTAAGGAGTCGATGGTGCACCAAGGACGAGGTGACCTTCAAAGCATGCAACCTTCCTATCGTCTCAATGGGAAGAACTACCTAAAGTGATCTCAATTTGTGAAGACCTATTTGAAGGGGAAAGGGAAAATACATCACCTCCTTGGAGGAGGACCAAAAGAAGGCGATCCTAAATTTGTGGCATGGGATGAAGCAGACTCCATGATTATGTCATGGTTGTGGAATTCCATGACTCCAAAAATTAGCGATACATTTATGTTCCTTTCAACTGTAAAGGACATATGGGATGCTGCTAGACAGACCTTCTCCAAAGCTCGTGATGCGGCTCAAATCTTTAAAATTAAAGTCAAAGTTGGAAGCACAAAGTAGGAGAGCAGGACCGTAACGGAGTATGCTACCCTTCTACAAAATCTGTGGAAGGAACTTGATCACTATAGGTGCATAGAAACCAGATGTCCGGAAGATGCTGTTATCCTAAAGAACTTTATTGAAAAAGATAGAGTCTATGATTTTCTTGCAGGACTAAATGCATAATTTGACCAAGTTAGGGTTCAAATTCTTGGCAAAGAGGAGACGCCATCACTCAATGAAACCATTTCTCTCATCCACGCACAAGAAAGCATACGAGGAGTTGTTGACCTCCATGTAATAACATAAAAAATCAACGTACCTGTCTCTGCCGCAAATCCCCGAAATCCCGCTCAATACCTCGGCACCGTCGAAATACCTGAACGAATCTCACAAATACCGCAAGGAATCCCGCTGAAACACTCTGCAACAGCGCCGTCTGCGTCGTTTCTCCGTGAAATCTGCCGAAATCTCGCGACGTTGCCTCGATCGAACGATCGCTCTCGTCGTTAAATACCCGCTGCTCTTCTCCCTCCGACTACACACACGACTCCCTTCTCGTTCCGCTCTTCCACGCTCGACTCCACACACCGAAGCTCCCCATTCACGACTCCTCTCCCGCTCTCGTTCTCCACGATCCAAACCCGACGCTCTCTACGCGAAACCTCTGCTCCCTCTCCCGCTCCAACCCGACGCCTCCATCCCCCCTTCCCTTCGAACCAGCTGAGAGAGAGAGAGAGAGATTTCCTTCCTCATACCTGCAACCATCCGCAGCCCCTTTGCTCCGTTCGATCCAACCCAGAGAGAGAGAAGGAGAAAGGAGAGGAGAGAATCCCTACCTAGCCGAACCATTCTTCTCGTCCGACCTCCCCTACCCGATCTCCTTCCACGGCTTTCATTCCCTGTTGGATCGGAAGTAGCGACTGAAGCTCGCTTGTGGTGAAGGTAACTTTCTTCCATTCGCGTGCTCCTTCGGCCAAGTCCAGTAAGGCAGCCGAACAAAGAATAGAAGGAAGGGTAGGATTTAACTCACTGTAGGATTAAGCAGTTGATTAAATCCTACTTAAATCCTACTAATCATGCCTAATCATGTTTAAAATCTGTTGATTAATTATAATTGATTAGATTTAATCCTAAAGAACTTTATTGAAAAAGATAAAGTCTATGATTTTCTTGCAGGACTAAATGCATAATTTGATCAAGTTAGGGTTCAGATTCTTGGCAAAGAGGAGACGCCATCACTCAATGAAACCATTTCTCTCATCCACGCACAAGAAAGCAGACGAGGAGTGATGTTAGAACCAAAGGTCGCTGAAAGCTCAGCAATGGTGATGAACAAATAATCGTCATGGAAGGAGAAAAGTAAAGATACTTCAAAATTCAAAGATAATGACTCACTTTGGTGCAGCTATTGCAAAAAGTCAAGACACACAAAGGAAACATACTGGAAAATACATGGAAAACCCTCCAGCAATGAGTGGAAGCAAAAGGGTGAAACAAGGAGCACATCACATGCCAACAACACTACAAGTAAGCCAGAAGCACAGTCCAGCCTTGGAGAATTCAACAAAGAAGATATTGATAAATTGAAATGACTCCTGGTATCTCTTGAAAAACAAAATGCTTCTTCTTCACTTGCACTCTCAGGT
Organism: Dendrobium catenatum; assembly: GCF_001605985.2. Taxonomy (NCBI): domain Eukaryota; kingdom Viridiplantae; phylum Streptophyta; class Magnoliopsida; order Asparagales; family Orchidaceae; genus Dendrobium; species Dendrobium catenatum. The sequence continues at coordinate 130,251 of NW_021449535.1, forward strand.
AAGACTCCAATCTCTATTAGTTTAAGTGCTTACAGAAATTATCTAAAGGAATTATGGATCATTGATTCATAAGCCACAGATCACATGACCCACTCACCTACCCACCTCATAAACTATACTCCTTGCCCAAACAAGAAGAAAATCAGCACTGCTGATGGTTTCTCTTACCACGATAGCTGGCCAAGGAGATATAATATTATCTCCCTCACTCACCTTGAAAAATTTCCTCCACGTACCACAATTATCTACAAATCTAATATCAATACAAAAACATACCAATGATCCTAATTGTCAAGCCTTATTCAACCCTACTTATTGCTTATTTCTAGACCAGAGATCGGGTAAGAAGATTGGACTTACTAAGGAGAAAGCAAGATTGTACTACCTGGAAGAACCAAACCAATTTAAAAATAGTTGCTCTATGTTATCCCTGGTTGATAGGAAGTCCACTATTTGGCTTCATCATTATGGACTAGGACATTCATCTTTTGATGTTCTAAGACATATGTATCCACAACTTTTTCAGAAAATAAAAATTTTCATTGTGAAACCTGTGAGTTGGGTAAACATTAAAGAACCTTATTCCCAAACAAAAGTGAGAGATGTGACACTCCTTTCTACCTTATTCAAAGTGATATATGGAGACCCTAAAAAATCCCCAATATCTCTGGGGCACGATGTTTTGTGTCATTCATTGATGATTGCACTAGTCTCTTGGATCTATCTCCTTAACAATAAATCTGATGTTAGCATCATTCTTCCCATCTTTCATACCATGATCAAAAATTGATTCGGTGTAAAAATAAGGAGATTCAGCTACGATAATGCCAAACATTATTTTAACCAAACCCTTTTCTCCTACTTCCAAAGTGAAGGGATCATCCATGAGTACTCATGTGTTCACACCCCACAATAAAATAGGGTTGCAGAGGGGAGAAATGGTCACCTTCTAGCCTCCACCCGAGCTTTTCTATTTCACTACAATACACCCAAATCCTATTGGGGGAAGCTCTTTTAACTGCAGCTTATCTCATAAACCGATTACCTTCAATTACCTTAGAGCTCAAAACTCCAATGGAGACTTTGTCCTCTTTTTACCCAAAGTTTCGAACCCATCATAATCTTGCGCCTAAAATCTTTGAATGTACTGCCTATGTTCATATTCACAACCATTAGAGAGGAAAATTAGATCCAAGAGCACTCAAATGCATCTTTGTTGGCTATTCAGCTACGCAAAAAAGTTATAAGTGTTATCATCCACCCACAAGAAAAATCCTTGTCTTTATTGATATTACCTTTAATGAGCAAAATTCCTATTTTTCAAAACCTCATCTTCAGGGGGAGACTGAACTTGAGGAAGATGAGGAAACTGAACTAGCACCTCTTGACCTTCCTCCATCACCTCAAAATAATCCACCTGAAACCCAAGATGGGGAACCAAATGACAAAGCTATCATTAGATTTGAAAAAGTTTACTCCAGACGTACAAGCTCAAACTGTGCTCCAAAGCAGATCCAAGAATCTGAACCATCTCCTAGAAATAAGGTAAGCTCACCACCTCCGTTATACCATATAAATAACTATATATATATATCAACAACTTCTCATCGTAACACAAAAATTTTCTTGTTACATTAGAAGATATCTATATTCCTAAAGATATTTTTGAGGCCTTATCTGATAAAAATTGAAAAAATACCATGAAGGATGAAATGCAAGCCCTGGACAAGAACAAAACATGGGAGATCGTCAATCTACCGATAGGGAAAAAACTTGTTGGCTGCAAATGGGTGTTCTCAGTAAAATACAAAGTTGATGGCATACTAGAGAGATATAAGACAAGACTGGTGACAAAAGAGTTCACTCAAACATATGGCATTGACTACCAAGAAACGTTTGCGCTTGTAGCCAAAATGAATACTGTCCGAATACTACTCTCACTAGCAGCCAAGTACAAATGGCATCTAGAATAACTGGATGTGAAAAATGCATTCCTGCATGGGGATTTAGAGGAAGAGATATTTATGGAAATACCACCAAGGTTTAAAGAAAAATCTGAAGTTAACAGGGTGTGTAAACTGAAAAAGGCTCTATATCGGCTCAAAAAATCACCAAGAGCCTGGTTCGGAAGATTCTCTAAATTCATGATCCTGAATGGGTATCGACATAGTCAAGGTGATCATACATTATTCATTAAACACTTAGACTTAAGGGGAGTCTTAATATTATTAGTGTATGTTGATGATATTATTTTGACTGGAGATAATGAAGAGGAGAAAGTTAATTTAAAGAAAAGTCTTACTAAGGAATTTGACATCAAAGAACTTGGTAGACTAAAATACTTTCTCGGAATTGAAGTAGCTCACTCCAGCAAAAGAATTTTTATTTCACAACAGAAATATATCAAAGATCTTCTAAAAGAAATAGGTAAACTAACTTGCAAACCAGCACCGACACCAGTAGAACCTAATCTTAAACTAGGGGAAGCTAGAGAAGATCCAGATATAGATAAAGGGGCCTATCAAAGACTTGTAGAGAAATTGATCTACATCTCCCACACTAAACCAGATATAACATTTGCTGTAAGCATGTTCAGTCATTTTATGTAAAATCCAAAGCAGATTCACATGCAAGCGGTACACAGGATATTGCACTACCTTAAAGGAAGACCGGGAAAAGGGATTCTCTTTAAGAGAGATCGTGGAATAGTAAGTGTCGACCATGTATCATCAAAGGATCAACTTGCAGATATCCTTACTAAAGGATTGGACAGTTCTGCCTTTCTCAGAATGATTAAAAAGCTGGGGATGACAGATCCATATTTTCTAGCTTGAGGGAGAGTGTTGAAATCCACCCGTTCCCAGTGTAAAGGATCCGACGGACACAAAGATCAATCCGTGGGATGCTCTCATGAATCACGCCATAATGAATGAACGAATTTAGGAAAGATTTTATTAGAAATTTTATGTATTTTAATATTTCCTCATTAGGATATTTTGTATAGATCTATAAATATGGAAGATTATAATGAATAAAGGCAAGTTTTTCCTCTCAAATTCCAGGTTTTAACAAATAGAAAATAGTTCCTCATTTTCTTCGATTTTTTTATTTTATGATTTCCATTTTGTAAGGCGCAGATCCATTCATTTTAGGATACCATGTCTTTCCAATTTCTTCTTTGCATATCCTAAGCTTGAAAGAGTTGCTTTCGGCGAAGCTCCATGTCTAAGCAACAATGGCCCAATTAGGTTTCTATAAAGTTACATTAGGAGGTCATCGATGGCATAAAGAGGATTCAATGGCAAGGAAGAACACAACCATGAAAAATGATGGCACAGAATTATGATTGCTGAAACATGAAACAAAGATGCCAAGATGGTAAGTTTGTAAAATAGAGTAACAAAAAGAAACAATCATAATAAGGTAAGAAAACACAGCAAAATGTTTCCTTAAAAGAAATAATTATTCTTAGTAGAAATCCATCAATGAGACAAGCATGTCACTAGACAATATCTTCTAAAAAACATATAATTGAATTTTGATTATTTTCTTAAATAGCAAGAACATTATAGTGAAGTGCACGGTATGCACCTCCTATTGCATCAGCATGAGAATGAGTAATAATGACTGCATCAATGTTTCTCAACCTGGAATACATTACAAAAGCCAAGTAAATAAATGCTCAAATAACATTGTGATGAAAACATTAACTTCTGAAAAATTTTATGAAATCGACAAATGTGTTTAAATATTGCAAGAAATATGCAAGAATCTTGTAAGCATCAATCATTAAAGCTTTGCCAGCAGGAGAAAAGTAAGTCTTTTGGTGATATTTTTGTACTTATTTAGTTATATTTAGTTATATTGCTTTATAGTTTTGTTTATTCCTACAATGATAACTTTTTATAGTGACAATTAGTGGTAAGCAGCACAAAACTAAAGAAGACAATTAGATCAAGATGGGAACTGCCAAAGAAAAAGACGACTGGACAGCAACAGTGGTCTGCAACAATCGTGGATGAGAGCATCAATTACCAGCAGCAAGTGGCTAGTAGCAGTAAAGATAGTGATGAAGTGACAGAGAACATTCTTGCAGAAGAAAGTGAGGAAGAGAAGGATGAATGGATGTAAACCATATGATCATGATTTGATTACCCCCACCTTGATTAACCCTTCGTTGAATAAGGTGCAAAGTGGTGGTGTTGCAAGATGTCATATCAGTAATACGTCGGTATGTTACATAATTAAAATAGTTTTCTGTGGTTACAAATACAAATCACATGAATATATTAAGGTTATTCGTCCATTTTGTTATGTAAAATGTTCATACTTTACAATGTAATTGTTATCAATGAGAATGTCGATGTTTTTTTTTTTTTTTAATATTTCAACTATTCATAGACGTGTAATATTGGAAATTTTTTGCCCTATTATGCTACATATTGCTCCAGATCTTTTCAATTTGAATCCAGCATCCAACATTTGTCAAATTTATATATTTGGGTCATCTAACGAGTGTAGAAATTACAATTGTAGTAGATTTGGCATGGCAAGAAACTACAACAGAAAGTTACTAGGAGATAGGTTGAAGTTGCTTTTCATTTCATTTATGCTTCCTTTAAATCGGGTGTATGTATACAAAGCAGAGAAAACACAGGTTGCTTTCAGTGCAGGAGGAATTTCGGCTTAGCAGCAGGAGTTGCAGTGGCTGTTGGAGATGTGCCGCATCTAATGACGCTTGCTGTGTGGGCTGCAGTAGGAGTGTAGCGAAGAAGTAGTTGAGCTAGCTGCATGCGTATCAGGAGTCCTTATCTATATGTTGAGGTTGCAGTTTATCCAAACCCATACGCTCTTAGAAATGATGCATATAAATGTAAAATTCTATTGCATATTGAATAGTAGGGTAAGTTGATAATTATTTTATCAAAATAAAATCAACATTGCAATGAATTCATTTATGATAAAAGACTTCAATGATATGAATCATACTGAATGACCCGTTATGGAAAATAAATCTAATCACATGATTTTTTGAAATTAATGAAGTATTTTTGTAGCTCTTGTTTTAGCTTCTTTGTTTTCTTGCCTTCATTATATAGGAAATGTCGCTAGACATAGAAATGTCATATCAGAAATACATATTTTGGTGTGTTACATAATTAAAATACTTTGCTGTGGTTACAAATAAAAAATCACTTAAATATAATGAAGTTATTCTTCCATTATGTTCTCTAAAATGGACACACTTTATAATGTAATTGTTATCAAATGAACATGAAAATGTTTTTTGTTAAGTACGCAAGTATTTCAAACATTGGTAGATGTGTAACTTAGAAAATTTCTGGCCCTATTATGCAACATATATTCCCCAGCCCTTTCAGTTTGAATCCAGTATCAATCATTTTTAAACCATGTATCTTCGGAATATCTTAGGAGCACTTTTATTTTGAGGTTCTAGATTACCAGACCTATAAACTCTTGAGAAGGTGCATAAAACCTAAAATTCTATTGCATTTTGAATACTAGAGTAAGTTGATGATTATTTTCTCCAATTAAAATCAACAGTTCCATGAATTTATTTATCATAAATGACTTAAAGAAAATCTGAATTTAAAATTCCATGTCTGGTTGATTTCAAAGGTGCCAAAAAAAAAAGATTATTAATAGGATATCATAAAGGATTATAGATTTAATTTTCCCGTAACCATAACGAGATTGCTTCATTCATTAATTATTAAATGCTAATATTCAATAAGATGAAAATCTATTTTATAGTAGTAATGGAAATATTATAAAAAAAGACCGTTTGTACATCATCAAACAGCAAGCCGGAATAAAAATATGATGCATTTAACCTAAAGCCAGCCAAGAGTTGGTTTGGGGGGCTTAAGATCATATCTAGTAGTTAATCAAGAGTCAAACAACAAAAAGAGGTGAGGATTTATTCCAGTAACTGCAAGCATCTCTTTCAGCTTATTTCCCACATTGAAATGAAACAATTTTTTTCAAGAACAAGTTTTTCAGCAGTTATTTCTGCTTAGACAAAACAAAAAAAAAAAAAATCTAAATAAACCTTATCCTTTTGTCGTTTGACAGATATCAAATTTCTATTTATGGATTCAATGCGATGGTAAAACAAATACCATTACATAAATTGAAAGCATCACATCATTAGCACAAAGCCAAAGTTAAGTGGTTGTAGATGAAGGATGCAAAATCACGGCAATGCTTCCAAAAATTATACAAGTCGTGCATAGAGGAAATTAAAAAAAAAAAAGCTTCAATAACTACTAAATGAATGATTATTTACCCGAAAATAGGAAACCACGTCAAAGCACTGTGGTAGAAAAATCTGCAAAGCACATGAAGAAGATGAGGTGATTACCAAATACTACAGTGTCGCGCACTCAAGTTACTAGACAAGAATATTCATATATCACCAATGAATGTATAAAATTTAATGACAAAAATTTATCCTAAAATAAAAATGGTTATGGAGTTAAAGAAGAAATCTACAATACTTATTCATTTTAAATTAGAGTAACCCGCTTGTATATAATCATAAAATGAAAGGCAGGACAATTCTTTGCTTGAATCCTTTTGCCAACTATAGAGAAAAGAAACATGAGGGGCAAAAAAAAGTGAAACCCATACTTCAATCCATGGGAAAACAAGAGGGGGACGACAGTAAGAGCTAGATAAATTTTCATTTAAAATTTTATTTACCAAGTCTTATTTAAGAAAAAAGTCATTAACTAGCCCGACCAGTCGACCAATGACATGATCCAGCTCAGATTTTTCCACGGCCTATCTAGATAATTAGCAAACCAATTTTCATCTAGTTCCTTTGAATAGATATATAAGGAGGTATCGTCTAAGGTTTGATCACAAGTTTCTTTTCCAACCACCTAAATAGATTATTAGCAACAAGAATTCAAGTACTGGATCTTAAGGTAGGTAATTTTTATTTATTAGGGGATAAATATATCACTCCTTATTAGAGGTGTAGATGCTTGTTCTAAGCCTCACTTATATATTTAGCAAATTGTGAGCCATGCTGAACACTGATATGAAATAAAAGATAGAAAACTTAAATTTATATTTAATGTCAAAGTACAATCACTATTATAAGAGATTAGATAAGACATAGGTAACTAGACCTGTCAACATTTGATCCGACCCGAAAACCCGATCCGAAACCGACCCGAAATTGTCGGGTTCGGGTCGACCCGGTTACATAACGGGTCGGGTTCGGGTTTGGAATTTCGACCCATTTAGTTTTTCTGGTCGGGTCCGGGTTGACCCGAAAACCCGAAATTGACCCGAATTAACCCGCACGGTTTTATAATTTAATAAATTATAATGAGGGCGGAGCGGGGCCAGCAGGCTAATACTCTCAACTCTCGTTTCATTCCCTCATTCCTGGCTTCTGTTTAGGGTTCCTGCCTTTCTCGGTTTCTCCCTTTCTCTCCAATCTCCGCCTCTCCGGTTCTGGAGCTTTCGTCGAGTCTACTCGTCGGCACGACGGCGTCTACGCTTACATTTCAGACTTTCAATTCACACATTCCCTAATCTGTTTCACTGTTTGTATCTCGTTTCTACTTTATTTTAGCATTTTTTGATATTTTTGAAGATGAAGGTGTTGATATTTTGTTTTCTTCATTTTATCATCTATTCTCTATTTCTCTGCTATGGTGTTGAAATTTTTTTGAAGTTGGAAGTTGTCCCGTGAAATCTAATTCTCTGCTAGGGTTTATCTCGGCTAGCCGGCTAGGGTTTTAATAATTTGCAAGATTAATGGTTATTTTTGTGCAAATATTGTTGGCAACGATGTTTAACCAACATATTGATTTGTGACATTTGTCTCTACTCTCTAGTTTAGCTCAGTTTGAAATTTTGCAGATGCCAGAAGCATTGACTCATTGAGGCAGTTAGGGTATAATGTATTTGTGGTTTTTTCCATTTTTGTTTTGGTTATTGTTTACTGGTTTGTTGGCTAAGGTGTTTAAACAAAAATTGCCATAATTTTTTTCAAGTTGGCTGGGGTGTTTACTGGTTATTGGTTACTGCCAAGGTTTTGAAAACCAGACCGGACAACGAACTGGAACAAGGAGAGGTTCACGGTTCGACCGGTTCGACCCCGGTTAGACCGGTCGAACCGGATGACGTAATAAATAATAAGTATTATTTAAATTTAATACAATTAACATAAAAATAATGTTATCAATCAAAGTATGAGATAAAAAATTAAATTAAAAAAAACTATGAAACATAAAAACTTATATAATTAAGTAAAATAATTATTTTAAAATTCAACATAAAACAAAAAAAAAATTAAATATCATAATTATAAGAATTTACACTCAAAAAATATGATAATTTTAAATTTGAATATTTTTCAAATTTTAAATTTAATTTATATATAACCATATAATTTAATATATATTATTATTAATTTATGTTACATATTTAATATAAATTTAATTCTAACATAAGTTTATAAATTTAATATAAATTATTCTTATTTTATATTATATGATTAAATATATTTTACATGTTTATGATATATTGTATACAAAAGTTATTTTATAAATTTATATCTAAAATCATTAATAAATAAATAAAATTATTAATGATAAATTATTTTTTATTATGTATAAATAAATAAATTTTTATTATTAACTAATAAATAATTATCACTCACATAAAAAATAATTAATTAAAAAATCTGATTAAAAATAGGTTTTATACCCATTATATATGCTATGAACTCATACACTCCTCATCTCTTTTCTTTAGTCCCACATCCCTTAGAAACACTTTCTTGCTTTTGTTTATATAGCATATTTAGATTCATTGCATAAAGAGAGCACATGGGGAAGTCATGTGAAGATGTGTCATGAGTACTTTGAGGATAAAAGTACTTATTATATAAAATATATTTAACTTTAATTAAATGTTTTTAATATATATTAATTTATTTATTTAAAAAAATACTTAAAATTTGTGAGATTTGAACCGGCTGGTTCAAAAATAACCGGACCGGTTCGCCGGTTGAACCGGAGGTTCTGACCGGTTCAGTGCGGTTCTTTGCAGAAGCGGTTTCAGGGCTGAACCGGACCGGCCTTATGATCGGTTCACGGTTGACCGGTCGAACCGGCCGGTCCGGTCCGATTTTTAAAGCACTGGTTACTGCCTTACTGGTTATTGTTTAGTGGTTTGTTGGAGAGGGTGTTTAACAAAAAAATGCCATTTTTATGGCAGAATTTTGTTTACTGATTTATTGTATAGTTGTTTGCTGGTTTTGGTTATTGTTTACTGTTTTGGTGATGTCTTCTAATATTTTTGATAGATGGAGGGCTCTAATACCATTGCTGATAATGTTTGTATTGATGAAAATGAAGTTGGGTCATCTGAAAAAGTGATTGAGTTAGAGCCATGTAACATTGAATGTAATGAAGGAGGTGAAGTTGCTAGGAAGCGGAGAAGAATGACTTCGGTTGTTTGGGGTACTTTGAGATGTTGCCTAAGCCAAAAGATGGTAAGCAAAGGTGTAAATGCAAGAAATGTGGTGTGACATATTTCTGTGATAGCAAAAACGACACTGCGAATCTAAGACGACCTTTGGAAAATTGTAAAAAAAGAAATATGCGTGATATTGGGCAACTCATTTTACAAACAAACTCTGAATCCTCCATTTCTATGACTGATCAGTCAGAATTTCGTTACTTGTTTATTGCATGTATCATTATGCATGACTTGCCATTTCAGTGTGTTGAGTGGGTTGGAGTTGGAGCTTTTCTAACGTATCTTCGTCGGGACTTACAGTTGTTTTCAAGAAACACCGCACGAAGTGATTGTATGAAATTATTTAGTAAATAGAAGTGTAATATACGTTCACAGTTAGCAAAATTGACAAGTAGGGTGTGCTTAACATCAGACCTTTGGACTTCTATTAATACAGATGGTTTTATTTGTTTGACAATGCATTTTATAGATAATGATTGGCATTTGCAAAAAAAGATTATCAGCTTCTGTTTGATACCACCCCCTCATGATGACATTTCTTTGTTTGAAAAATTACAGTCTCTTGTTATGGAGTGGAAAATTGATACCAAACTTTTTAGCATTACTTTGGATAATGCGTTAGCAAACAATACCTCAGTTGAATTTTTAAGAAATCATTTATGTTTACGTGGTGCTTTGCTTTGTAATGGTGAGTTCTTTCATATTCGTTGTACTACACATATTGTTAATCTCATAGTTCAAGAAGGTCTGAAGGAGGTTGATTCTTCAGTAATTAAAATTCGAGAAGAGAAGAAAAAGAAGAAAGAGAAAAGAGAGGAAAAATAAAAAAAAAATGAAAAAGAAAAAAGAAAAAAATATATTTGTATATTTTTTCTTGATCTTCATCACCTTCGACGTACCCTAACCAAGGTTTAATCCCTCAAACCTGAAATCCTGTACTCAGCACGGGCAGCGTGAGGAGCAACGGCCTATGCGTGATTTTCTTAGCGCGATGGGAGGATACTCTTTACGGTATTTGCAACGAGCCAAATAATCCTCGTGCACGTTTTTCTTAGCGTGACGGGGCAAAAATTAAGTACTCGTGCATGCGCTTCAGTGCTTACAGGGAAAGAACTGTGTATTTTTAAACAGGTACCTCTAAAGACTCATGCATACCTCTCTTGGTGTGGTGGGATTAAAGACTACGGCCGCAATGTCACATGACACCAACCATACAAGTGTTTCTTGACGTTGTGGAAAGGTTATGACCAATGTTTAAAATTGCGTATTCGGGTATTGAGGCGTTTTTCATTCGTGAGGCGAGGTGTAAGCCTCAAGGCATGCCAGTGAGGCGAGGCGGGCCTCAACCAAATTGAGGCGCAAGCCTCATAAAAAAAACTCGAGGCATTTTTTACTGAAATTGCGCAAAGGCGGGCCTCAAGGCGAGCCTCATATTGCGCAATTTTAAACCATGCTAATGAGTACTCTTAATTTTAAAATATTTTGTTATCATTTAATTATTTTTATCTTTGATTTTTTTGGTTTTGACTGGCTAAAAACTACTGTTATAACTGATATAATGATAGATTGTTAATTACTTTATAATAAAAGACCTTAAATTTTTGTTAACCAAAAACAAATTAACTCAAGAACCCCTTTTAAAAGTCTCCACCAAGCCACCTCATCCAAGGCTAATACGAGAGTTCCCTAGTCAGATTAGACAATGTAAACTGATTGGATTTCGACCACAATGAAAAGGAGAAGACAATCTACCAAGAAAGAAAAATATGAAGCGAAAAAGGGAAAAGGCCAAAGAAGTTGAGTGAAAGGATAATACAAGAATTGAAGAAATGGTGTGTTTGACCCAACAAGACACTTCAAACACTGATGCAAGAAGCTCCAAGCAGGGCTTTACCTCCTCCCAAGCTGAGCAAAACTTTAAGTTCCGATAGGAAGACCTAGTGTAAAAGAATACAGAAAAAAGAGAAGGATATAGACACAAAAAGAACATACAGAACAAAGATAAAGAGTTTTGAAGAAGGAGATGGAAAGAAAGTGATGGTAATTTTCTGTTCTGTCGATGAGCAGAAAAGGAAAGGTCCCTTCCAGGCAAAGCTACCAAAGTCCATATATCCCAGATGGATAAATAGCTCTAAAGCTAACTACATCTAGAAGGGAACCTTTCACCTTCATATCCGGAGATGCTTCATGTCAACCCCAATCTATCTCTTCCCGTGATCCGAGGAAGCAACTCCACCATAAGTAATAAAGAAAATAGCAAGGGTGAATCCCATTGAATCAGAAGCTAATGCACTTATATTAAAACCACCAATAAGTTCTCATAAAAAAAAAATCTTACCCCATTAACAATATAATACCAATGCAAGGAATGTTCAAAGTCACAATACATGTTTTAGCCTTGAAAAAAATCAAAAAAAGCTATAATGATGTTCAACATATTGGCATGAGAAATGTTAAGCATTATTAAGAACATGAATAAATTTTAGGTATGGGTTAATTATAAAGATTGCAAATAGCAATGAGGACAATAGATCCTTTACAAATTTGAAATTCTTAAAGTAACTACTGGTTGTAATAGCAGTGCAAAGTTCACCAAAACCGTATGCAAGCACAAACTGAAATATATAGCAAATAAAATTGACCATACTTGCCAGCATCAACAAGAATGTTAAATCTTCCATTATCATTAGCATAACGAATTAGGATGCTTGTGTTGCGTCTCCTATTTTTATTTCTGGGCTCAGTTGCTTTTTGGCAGACCTGCAACAGCCAATTAGCACTGACAATCATAGAAACTAATATTTTCTATGGAATTAATTCCCTACCAAATGAAGTTGGAATAAGAAGAAAGAAACCTCATAATCGTACCATGCAGTTTTTTAAGGGATTTGTGAGGCAGCTAACTCGAGGGATGCCTTCACTGGTTCCTGTGCCTAAGAAAATAATTTCGGACTGTTTTGCGGCTTTCTTTATATCACTATCTCTAGTTTTCAAGCCTGAAATGGAGATGACAAACTTGTCTCAGACCAAAACAATAAGTAATGAAAAACGGTCTATCAAAATTGAACTTAAAAAGCATTTTTTTTATCAAAAAGCTGGTTATAATGATATTTTACTTTGCACAAGACTCGTTTGAAATGGTTTACCTAATCAAAACATTTCTTTGTTTTCAAAAGTGTCTATTGTTAAATCCTGTTTCAAAAATTTAGACTATTGTCCAACCTTCTCATCTTAAAGCCCCTTTTATCACTGAATGAAAATAATAAATAAAAAGAGTGGCTCGAGACAGTATTTGCATTTTATTATAATTTATTCGGGGTAAACAACTCATCTACAAGCGAATAAAAGTTCACAGGAGTAATACTTAGGAATAAACACATCCTTCAAAAAATCAAATGGGAAATACAAGAGAAAGATGATAGAATGAAATTAAGCTAGTAAGTAAAAGCAAGCCGCAGTAAAGAGGGTACAACATGAAATGTTTCAAATGTCATGCAATCTCTGAGTGACACTGCAGAGAAGTGGTAAGAACAGAAAGATGGACTCAAACTGATATTTGTACCAGTGGTTACTGAGGATAAGTGCAGGACACTTTTGATCTACATATGGAAGCTAAAGTTTCCGATCTTGAAGCTTAGCAAGATTTAAGAGATTTATTTTTCCCTATTCATGTAGTTTAGAATGAAAACTTGTTATAACAATCTTGAAGCAATGTAAGATGCAGCTAGATTCATATCCCGTAAATGCTAGATGCCTTCATATTTAAAGAATGGATGTTTTATTGTTTCCTGCATAATAAGTTCGATAAGATATGCGTTCCATTTATTTTATATTTCTACAATAACCATTCATATTTCCCAGACAATGACTAAGCGAAAATAACAATAATATTTCATGGGTAGTAGACTAATAATGTAATATATAACATCAAATTAATATTTCTAGTTTCGCTTAAGTAGTTGGCATCCTTCGAAGGATTAATTTTAAGAAGAAGCTTAAATTTAGATAAATTAAGTAAAAGGAGATTGAATAGGAGGTAATTTAAAAAGTTCAAACAAATATCTTCAATAAATTTATATTGATATTATTTTAAATTTAGCCAATTTAAAAAAAGAATTTTAATTAAGATGTTTTTAATAAAATTTTGTGAGGATGAGTTTAAAAAAAATTAAATTTATTTAAAGATAAGGCAATAAGCAATTAATTAACTGTTATACAACATTTATTTTAAAATAATTTTTAATTTTTAAAACTTTTACAATCTAAATTTTTGTCAAAGTATTCTCACATATCCCTTTTACAAAGTAGATCCTAGAAGACCTTTTATGGCTACTTATTTTGGAGAATATAGCAATGCTTTTTTAATTAATTTTGAAGGATGACATCCACATTTAGTATAAGATAAATATAGGTTTTAATATCTTTAAAAATTTCTATCAATGTTGACAATAATCACAAAAACATGTACTCATTCAATTATTTTGTCACATAATATTAAACTATAAAAATATTATAAAATAGAAAAGCTCACAATAAAGGCAAAGCTAATGGTTCCGTTATTTAATATCACTATTATCTTCAAAAGACAAATAAATACTTTTGTTTTTCACTGAAAATGCAATATCTATGTTGCACCGATACGGATACGATGACACTGATACAATACGATACGGATACGAGACACGTCAATTCTTAAAAATACAGGATATGGGTACAACGCAGACACGGCATTATAATTTATAAATCATACATAAAAATTAAGAAAGCAATCAAAACATAATAATTGAAATTAAAAAAAATATGAAAGGAGCATCATTTGTAGCCTTGTAGCTTATAATATCAAAATAAAAGTAAGCATTAAATGTCTAGTACAACAACAAAAGCATAAACATAAATTGTCTAGCAAATGAAGTTTCAACTATTCAATAGAAGGAATGATATGATTAACTTCTTCAGTGGGTTGTCTTTGAACTTCTATATCATCTTCAATAAATATCATAGCTTCTAATTTAGGCACATCAAGTGAAAGATTAGCAATTTCTAATATTCTCATATCATCAAGAGACTCCAATCCATCTCGGAAATGAGAGAAGCTCGCTTGCAACCACGGAAGTAAATATGACAAGTCTTCTTTTCAGATTTTTTTTTGTTTTTCAACGGACACACGTATCAGATACGCCTGTCCTTTTGAAATTAAATAGTATTTTAATTGGATACGGCAAAGCCATGTCCGACACGTATCGGTGCCGTATCGGAGGCATGTCCGTGTATCGGTGTATCGGATACAGCACGCCTTCATAAATAGGTGTATCAGTGCAATATTAATTTGTTAGGCTACAAATAGGATTTAACTAATATAATAAATTCAATAAAATGGAAGTTTTTAAATTTTATGCATGTAAAATTCTGAAGATTATTTGATGTGATAGCTATTTTATTTGCTTAAATTTAGCAAAATCATTTAAATATTTACTTCGGAAATAAAAGAGTTAGAAATTTGAGAAAATTGATCGTATTTATTTTGTTAATGGCAAACTTCATTAGCTTGATTAAACTATGCTTAATCTAATTGATCATCCCAGCTAGCGCTAAATTTAATGATTTTATAAACTAATTGAGCATAACTATTAGTATTCAAATTTAATAATAATAATAACAATATCAATTAAGAAATTAAAATGGTAATAATACTTTTATGTTCAAATTAAATTAAAATTAAACTTTAATCCAATTTTTCTTGATACATTTTAGATGAGAATGCTAAAATTTATGGGCCTTTTCAACAGAAATAAATAAATATAGAATAACTCATGCATTTGATGAGATATGTAAACAAACAAATTAAAGTAGAACCTTCTCAATTTGAACTTGAGCTTGACTCAAACAATAAAGCTTACTAGAACAGGAGCAGAAGAGTGAGATGCCATGAAATTTGACATTTTTCTCCATATCAACTTATATTATTTTCTTTTGTAAGCTTATTAACATATTTCTATGTCGCAATAGATATCTATCTATCACTCTCCTTAGCAGTCATTTGTGCATGATCTAATTTTTGACAACATTTGTGTACTTTGTATAAGTAAGCCAGTTGTAGTTCTATGTTTCAACAAATATATATACTTCTCAGTGAGCTTTCAAAAAAAATGTTATGCTTGATCTTATACTTCGACGATAAGCTGCAAATTATAAAGAAATTTGTATCATCATAAATTGGCATAAAGAATAGGCCTCTAGAAATTAATAGAATCCTGACACAGTTGAAACTTAGAATCCTCCCAGCATTATATTACGATAGCACTACGCATATAGCTAACCTTGTAGGTGGACTACGCAATAATAGTGGCTACATCGTGATGCATGTCATGGATGATGAGGTCTGCGAATTCAAGTTGGTTGAAGCCAGTAGACGCACATGGACTAGGCGCAAAGAAATTGAAAAACTACATATCCACACAAACAAATGAAGCGGGATATTCTTCTCATATCCATTTCGATAAACCACAACCATCTACCTAAGTATAAAAGTTCCTCTTAACTAGAAATTCTTATAGACTTTAAATTTACCCAAAAACCTTCAAAAGACTTAGTCATCCAAACTTGTCATTTTTTGTAGGCCTATCCTATTGTTGGCGAATTCCTTAGTTGTCAGCCGCTCAAGCATAGCAAGCAACGGATGATTGATTTTACCTTCCCATACTACTTTCAAGAAACTCACTCATTTAGGCTCAACATCAGTGATGGTCAAACTATTTCGGAGCATCGTGTGGTCAATTTAGAGGTGTATCATAGTGTAAGCATGGGAGATAATAGAGAATGACATTTGGGAGCGGGAAGTACTGTAACGTGCATTGAAGGGATAGTCAATTATCAATAATGTCAAATATAGAAAGACATCCTAGAACAAATAAAGACTAATAGTCGATTGCATAAAGTACAACCACCCATCACGGCCATGCTAGTGGTGGAGCCTTCATCCTTCTAGAAGCCAGCGCATTGGCAAAATATGAAAGATATCATTGCTTGCTGATCAGCATATGTGCATACACCCAGTAATGTCGTCCAATCATTACAACTACACATCAAAGACTATCTGTTACTACATTATGGTTGTGCATCATCAACAATTTAATCTAAAACAAAGGGAGATCATTGTACGAATTGAGTCAAAATTTGACATCAAAGTCACGTACATCAACGCCTAGGATTCATGCAGAAAAACAATAAAACAATGTTTGGCAGTATGAGGAATTATACTACTTATTATACCCTTAGATGGAATAAATGCAACTCGCAATACCGAGCACAATGTACAGTAAACTAAGCCATAATACTAGTTTTAAAGGAATCTTCTAGTCATTTAGTCTAGGCATATGTGGGTGATGATGCTACTGAGCCATGCTAAGCTTGACTTGTTAACGGCGAATGGCGCACCATGGCGCAAAGGTCCTATTTGAGCTACGGCGCATAGCGCACGGCGCGGCGCACGCCATTTTGAACATGGCACAAATTATAAAAGAATTATAAAATAATAAGCATGAATATGAAATATCATTAAATTGAAAGACAAACTATCATAATAATAAGCAAACAAAGAAAATACAAATAAATAAAAATACAACATAATTTCAAATCCAATAAGTAGTCAATCTTTATACAACTAAAATATATTTAAATGAAAGTAAATAGCATTAAGAAGATAATAATATGCAATCTAACATTTATCTTAATACTTTTAATATATTTAAAAATTAGAAAATATATTATCTTAAAAAAAATATAAAAAATATTTATAATTACATTAAAAAATTTTTAAAACAAATGGCGCGCGCTATTTTGCGCCGTGGCCATGCGCCATGGCGCGCTGTGGCGCAAATTGCACGCGCTATTTTGAACGTTTGCGCTGCGCCATACACATGGCGCCGTAGGTGCGCCGGGCCGCGCCGTGCGCCATGGCGTGCGCTATTTTGCGCCATTGATATCTATGAATGGAACTTTCCTGCTAGATAAATACATAGGGGCACTTTTAGTGGCTATTGGGATTGATAGTAATGGCGGACTATACCTAGTGGCCTTTGCAGTTGTGGAATTCGAATGAGGCATAGAGTTGATTCATGCAAATGCTCCACGACTTAGTGGGGCCAATGTGTGATTATAGAGATCTATGCATCATTTCTAAAGAAACAAATTGAAATCCTTATAAGAAAAATTGTAGTTAGAGGAACCGATAGGAATCCTATAATAGAGAATCACAAGTGCATGTCTTAGGTAGTGTATATAGTACCCAAAATATTGCAATGGAAAATCACCCATGTCGTCCAAGGGAGTAGAACAAGTCACAACCACAAACATCAACAAAAAATTATAGTTTCATATGACCAAGAGAACTAAACATCAATAGGAATACAAGTGAATTCCAATTAGAAAAGGAAAGGGAGAGATTAAAGATAATATGTTTAGAGAATGTGCAATAAAATTTGCATAAGTGTAGTTATCACCTTATGCATTGTAATAGGAATTAATGAATGAGGATTTAGTATGTAGTTGTCGAGAAATGTTTTCATGGGCCGCACATTATCATTGCTTACGACATCTATGAGAGAACTTCAATAAGGCTTTATGAGATCATACAATCACTGGCTGTGTTGTGTGTAATAAAATGTACTGAGCATGTAATGTAGATGATGTTCATGTCTTTGATAGGCACATGCTAGATATAAGAAATATTAAGAAGAAAGCATACAATTGGTTGATTGAATGTGATGTTACTAAGGGAGTTTCTCACATGATGCTAGGTTTTGTTATGCGATTATTATAATGAATGCCTCTGAATGCTTTAACGAGTTTTAAGACGTGCTTGTGATCTTCCAATACAAGGCCATCATGGATGTCTATTATAACTTTGTTGCACAATTTCTTAAGCAAATTGATGTCATAGCACAGCGGATAGCTTCTGATGGCTCACCATTCATGCATCATTCAAAGGATGATATAAAAACTACAGAGCGCGAGGCACACAAATGCCTAGAGATGACATGTATTAGCAACCACGAGTTCCACATCTTCAACATGCCTTGTTGAAGGCAAGAAGGGTCGAAAAAACCATAGCAAAAACATATACGTGCACATGTGGGAAGTCACAAATATATCACATCCTATGTGTACAAGTCATCCTACTGTGGGTCCTAAACCTTCGGATCATAACTCATTCATAACCTGGTATTTTATACTGGAGCTCAATAAAGAAAGCTAATGTTGATTATTTCATGTGCTCCCCGAGAAGAGTTCATGACCTCCATTTACCATTGAAGGGGACTTATCCCGTTGTTGTCAACTACATTTAGGCAACAAATTGGCAGATTTACGACTGATATAATCCGTAACACTATGGAGCTTTTTTATTCTGTCTAACAATAGTTTTTATCACATTTGACGTAGTATACTGGCATTAACAAATCATCTTATCTCCAA
The DNA here is from genome assembly GCF_001605985.2 of Dendrobium catenatum. NCBI lineage: Eukaryota > Viridiplantae > Streptophyta > Magnoliopsida > Asparagales > Orchidaceae > Dendrobium > Dendrobium catenatum. The sequence continues at coordinate 149,250 of NW_021449535.1, forward strand.
TTCCAAGGCTTACATTCCTTTAATCAATTTAGATTCTTGAGTAATCATCCAATTCGCCATACCTGAGGGTTTTTTACTTAATACATCAGCTATTATATTCATTTTTGTGGCAGTATTGAATATTAATATCATAATCTTTAGTCAATTTAAGTGATCTTCTTTGCCTCAAATTTAGCTCCTTTTGTAAAAACATGTATTTAAAACTTCGGTGTTCAGTGAATATTTCACATTTTCCTCATATAAATAATGTTTTCAAAATTTTAAAGCAAAGACCATGGTGACAAATTCCAGATCATGGGTTGGATAATTTCTCTCATGCAGTTTTCGTTACCTTAAAATCACATTTTTAATATGAGTTAGTTAATACATTTTTATTTTGCATTAAAACACATCCTACTCCTTTTGATGATGCATCACTATAAATTTGAAATATTTCAATTCAATATGAGTTAGTTAATACTAGTGTTGTCAAATGTTTCTTTAATTCTAGAAAATTATACTCACATTCTTTTCTCCATTCAAATTTAACATCATTTTTAAGTAAACTAGACAATGGTATAGCTATTAGTGAAAATCCTTTAACAAACTTTCTATATTATCCAGCTATGTAATGTTCTTTGGTGTTAGCCATTCAAATATTTGCTTTTACCTTATGAGAGTTTATTGAAATTTCTTCTCCCCTTAATATATGTCCCAGAAATGCTACACTTCTTAATCAAAATTCATATTTTGAGAATTTCACATGCAATTGATTCTTTGCTAATAGCTCTAATACTATTTTAAAATGCTAAGAATGATCTTTATCAATTTTAGAATATATCAAAATATCATCAATGAATATGATCACAAACTGATCTATGTAGACTTTGAAAATTCGCTTCATTAAATTTATAACAGCTTGTGTTTTTGTCAGTCCAAACGGCATCACCAAAAACTCATAATGGTTGTTTCTAGTCTCTAAAACTGTCTTTATAATATCTTCTTCTTTCACTCATACTTGATGATATCTTAATCTTAAGTCAATTTTTGAGAATACCACGACACTTAACTGCTCAAATAAATTGTCAATTTTTTGGAATGGGTATTTATTTTTAAGCATCATAATATTTGATTCTTGATAATCAATGCATAACCTCATTGATACATCTTTCATCTTAACGAAGAGTACAGATGCACTCCAAGGCAAATTATTTGGTCATATGAATTTCTTATCCATTATTTCTTACAACTGATATTTCAATTCTTGCAGCTCTTTAGGAGTCATGTGAGGCAACGTACGTATAATTGATTTCCCATGTTATAATTCAATTTCAATCTCTACTTCTCTTTTAGGTGATAATCCTAGTAGTTTCTCTAGGAATACATCAAAAAATTCTTCTACAACTAGAAAATTTTTCAATTCTTGAATATCTTTATTAGTACTTCAATTTTAGCAAAGAACATGACTTCGCCGCTTCTTAATCATTTACTGACTTTCAATGCAATAACTATAAAATATACCATAATTTTATTACAAGAAATGTAGAATGGCTTTTCATTCGGTAAGTCAAATTTTACTTGATTCTTCCAACACTCAATTGTAGTGTAGTATTTTACTAGCAATCCATTCCAAGAATATGATTAAAAGTTATGATATGTAACAGGAATAATTCAATCATAAATTTTCTACCGTGAATATTAATATCTCATGTCTATGTCAATCCTTTTATAAGGTGGTCACCAAAGTTTTGGTTAACAAGCTGAAACTATGTTAACAAAAGTAATTGGTGAGGAACAAGGGGCTTTTATTCCTGGAAGATCAATTTTCAACCCCGGTTTATTGGCTCAAGAGCTCATGTATAAGTTTCAATACTCAACTATGAAAAAAAAACTATGAAAACTGACTTGATGGCACTTAAAGTGGACATGGAGCAAGCCTATGACAGTATGTCCTAGGATACGTTACAAATGGTGATGGATGCAATGGGGTTTCCTAACCGATTTGTTGAGTGGGTCATCTAATGTGTCACTAATCCGAGATTCACACTCCTGTTAAATGGCAACAGATCTTCATGGATTAAGGCTCAAAGTGGACTTCGGCAAGGTTGCCCGTTGTCCCCTTACCTTTTCATATTAGGTTGTAAATTGTTAATTAAAGCTTTTAAGCATAATGGAAAGCAATTGGGGCTTCAGGTGTCCGGCAATTTTGAGAGAATCTCCCACTTATTATGTGTCGATGATATCTTAATTTTTGTTGAGGCCGTAAGGGCTAATGTCGTTTGCATCAATGATATATTGCAGATGTATTGCAATCGGATGGGTCAAAACATTAATTGCTATAAATCTGTAAGACCCGAAAAAAAAATGTTGTTTTAGACCTCGCACGCTTTTCAAAGCGCCGCGACGAGTTTTAAGTAAAAAAATCAAGGTTGCCGGTTTTCGATGGGAATAATTTTATAAAATTCTACGCAAAATTCTAAGAAATTTGATATATAAAACTTATATTTAATTTTGCTTAATTTAGGAAATAAAAATTAGAGAAGTCTCATAATATCCAAAGTACCCCTAGTGTTTATTAAAGCTTGGAGAGTTTAAGTGAGGGCAAAAAGGGTCTTTTGCAATCCCTATTTCCTTAAGTTATGAAAGAACCGAAACCCCACTCATTCCTTCCGCTCATTTTGGTCAGCCGAAACGAAGGGAGGCGGAACCAAGAGGAAGAGGCGAGCGGAAGGGAGCGGCGGGGGGCTTCGGGCGGCGGTTTCCGGCGGCCGTTCGTGGAGGAAAAAGATTTCTAGGGTTTGAGAAAACTTTGATTTTCTTTAGAAATTTTGGAGATATTTTTATGAATAGAAATGTGATTTTCTTTAGAAGTTTTGAGTTGGAGAAATTTAGGGGTTTTCCATAAAATTAGAAATTTTGAAACTACTTTTATAAAATTGATTCCTAAGGGTTCTATGATAGTTTCTAAAGGAAGAAATTGAGTTTTTTTCTTACAAAATGTATTTTCCTATTTTCTAATTATTTTAAATCCGAAATATATTAATTTAATTATGAATTAGGTGTAAGGGAGAGTTTGGCATGTTTATGTGAGGGAATCAATGAAAATGTGTTTTTCAAATTTAGGGTTTTAAGGTAATTCCAAAAATAAAATTTAATTTTAAAATGCTAATAGAGTGTACGGAATGGTGTGTGCTTAAATAGAAATTTAAGAATGTGGCTCTTCTATATAAAAAAGGATTTAAGAGGGTTTAGATGGGAAGCATGAACATGAATTAGGGAGGGGTCCTTTATTACCATAGCATAAGGGTTTAGAGAATTTATGTGGGATTAGTGTTTTTTTTTTACTTGATGTGTGTGTTTCATTTAGGTATTGAACGTGTGGAAAGGAAGAGTTCATAAGGATAATTGGCGGAGCACATCGTATTGAGGTAGGTAAATGTGACACTTTTAAATTTAGAAGAAAATTTCAATTCTTTCCACCATAGCATGTTTTATACCGTTGTGAAAATTTTTAACATTCTTCCAATCGTACTGCATTTATATCTTATTATGTTCTAAATGTCATGCACATGTTTCTATGGTTGCCTAATTATATGAACTCAATTAGAAATGATTTAGAGACAATTGAGCTTATGCTTAATATCATACATATGTTCATATTCATGTATTATCATACATTGCAAGTACATCTCTTATATGATGGTATATAATGTACTTATTTCTTTCTAAAGTGATGAATAAAGAATGTACTTAGCTCTTTTCTTTCCTCATGTTATCATGAAATCATGTAGCACATTAGGAGACAATTGACCATAAGCATGAATAAGGATCTTTTTATGAATAACTAAAGAATGAATGTATGTACATGTTGATGCGGAGGTATCATTGGTAAAGGGGCTCTTTGAGCTAAATGGTAAATGGGCTCTTCTGAGCTAAATGGTAAATGGGCTCTTCTGAGCCAAATGGTAAAGGATTTGGCCAAACAAAATGTACCTGATCAATGCAAAAGATACCTCCGAGACGGGTGATTATAAGATATATAGTACATTATATGCATATAAAACATCTTATGATTCATGAAAACAATTCATGTATTGAGAAAAATGATTAGTTGCAAGCTTAACTAAAGAAAGAGGTTTAATGGTTGGCCTAGAGGCATGCTACTCAATTTTTATGATTTGTTTAGTGTTCCTACAAAAAGTATTGACTTACATGTTATTTCCTTTGCCCTGTTTTCTCTAAATTTAATTGAAAATGCATTTGCCTATTAAGTTACGACTCACCCATATTGTGGGAAATTTTCAGAAGATCCTGCGAATAGATAATGACAGACCAACTACCGCACATTTACCGTCGTAGGGAGATGACGGGCGGCAAGTTCTTTTGAGTTTTGTTATTTTGATTATAGATGGATGTATACGTAAAATTTTTTAGAGAGTTAGATTGTTTGGATCCCTTCTCTTGGAAGAAATCTCTATGTACATGTTTCTTTTGAAAGATGAACGAAAAATGAAAGCTTTACTTGGATTACTTTAGTGGCTCTTTCATCATATAGTTGAAGGTGTTTGGTTTATGTTAGATGATTTGTTGTTATGCTTTGAAGGCTTATTTTCATCCTGTCTGACCTCTGTTCCTGCCTCGCATATGCTAGCTTACCGGGCCAGGTCGTGACAAGAGTGGTATCAGAGCAAAGGATTTAAGAATATTGATTTTTATGAAAGAGCCGATAGGATAATCATATATGTTAGAGTAGATATAAGGGTGCTTGTGCTATTTATTTCTTAGATTGCTTTGTTGCTTTATGTCTCAGGGCTGAGGAACCTGATGCCACTGAGGGCAACACTGGAGATGTCAGGAGAGATTTGCCATCAGTAGCGGAGCCTCAAGGCAGTAGCATTAATGCTTCCTTAGATTCTTTCACACAAATGATGGCGGCTATGACACAGATGATAAAGAGTACTCAGACTCAAGCAGGAGGTAGTGGAAGCACTGTAATGGACAAGAATTTAAAGTTATTCCAAGATATGAAGCCCCCATCATTCGTAGGAGGTGGACCCATAGAGGCGGAGGATTGGTTAATGAAGGTTGAGAAGAATTTGGAAGGAATGTTATGCCCACAAGATAGAAGGGTTTCCTTAGCTGCTTATGCCTTCGATGGGGAAGCAGAAAGATGGTAGAGAAGTCAATTAGAAGAAACTTTTGGAGGAAGATCTAGCAGCCAAGTAACATGGGAGGAGTTTGTCAAAGTGTTTAGAGATTGGTATGTACCGATGACTGCTAGGAGGTCAATGCAAGACAAATTTATGAGATTGGTGCAGGGTGATAGAACCATTACGTAATATGAGGCTGATTTCACCGTGCTTTCTAGGTATGCCTCTCATTTAATTCCTAAT
>NW_021449535.1:154631-172131 GCF_001605985.2 Dendrobium catenatum
AAGCTAGTATGTCGGTTGTTTTAAAAAAAATTTGTATTTTGTCTTCTCTTTTTTTTATAGTCAACAATGTTGATGTGGAGGTATCACTGACAAATGGGCTCTTCTGAGCTAAATGGTAAAGAGGTTCTTCTGAACCAAATCGTAAAGGATTTGGCCAAACAAAATGTACTTGATCAGTACAAAAGATACCTCCGAGACGGGTGATTATAAGATATATAGTATATTATATGCATATAAAACATCTTATGATTCATGAAAATAATTCATGTATTGAGAAAAATGATTAGTTGCAAGCTTAACTAAAGAAAGAGGCTTAATGGTTGACCTAGAGGCATGCTACTCAATTTTTATGATTTGTTTAGTATTCCTACACAAAGTATTGACTTACATGTTATTTATTTTGCCCTGTTTTCTCTAAATTTAATTAAAAAGCATTTGCCTATTGAGTTACGACTCACCCATGTTGTGGGAAATTTTCAGGAGATCCTGCGAATAGATAATGACAGACCAACCACCGCGCACTTACCGTCGTAGGGAGACGACAGGCGGCAAGTTCTTTTGAGTTTTGTTATTTTGATTATAAATGGATGTATATGTAAAATTTTTGAGAGAGTTAGATTGTTTGGATCCCTTCTCTTGGAAGAAATCTCTATGTACATGTTTCTTTTGAAAGATGAACGAAAAATGAAAGCTTTACTTGGATTACTTTAGTGGCTCTTTCATCATATAGTTGAAGGTGTTTGGTTTATGTTAGATGATTTGTTGTTATGCTTTGAAGGCTTATTTTCATCCTGTCTGACCTCTGTTCCTGCCTCGCATATGCTAGCTTACCGGGCCAGGTCGTGACAAGAGTGGTATCAGAGCAAAGGATTTAAGAATATTGATTTTTATGAAAGAGCCGATAGGATAATCATATATGTTAGAGTAGATATAAGGGTGCTTGTGCTATTTATTTCTTAGATTGCTTTGTTGCTTTATGTCTCAGGGCTGAGGAACCTGATGCCACTGAGGGCAACACTGGAGATGTCAGGAGAGATTTGCCATCAGTAGCGGAGCCTCAAGGCAGTAGCATTAATGCTTCCTTAGATTCTTTCACACAAATGATGGCGGCTATGACACAGATGATAAAGAGTACTCAGACTCAAGCAGGAGGTAGTGGAAGCACTGTAATGGACAAGAATTTAAAGTTATTCCAAGATATGAAGCCCCCATCATTCGTAGGAGGTGGACCCATAGAGGCGGAGGATTGGTTAATGAAGGTTGAGAAGAATTTGGAAGGAATGTTATGCCCACAAGATAGAAGGGTTTCCTTAGCTGCTTATGCCTTCGATGGGGAAGCAGAAAGATGGTAGAGAAGTCAATTAGAAGAAACTTTTGGAGGAAGATCTAGCAGCCAAGTAACATGGGAGGAGTTTGTCAAAGTGTTTAGAGATTGGTATGTACCGATGACTGCTAGGAGGTCAATGCAAGACAAATTTATGAGATTGGTGCAGGGTGATAGAACCATTACGTAATATGAGGCTGATTTCACCGTGCTTTCTAGGTATGCCTCTCATTTAATTCCTAATGCATAAGAGAAATGCTAACGCTTCCTTTTTGGCTTGAGGGATAGCATTAGACAGCCATTGGTTCCTTTGGGTATTGAAGATTACTCTACTTTAGTTGAGATAGCACAAAGGATTGAGCTGGATTTACAGAGTACTCAGAGGAGGAGAGATTTCCAGAAGGGAAAGAATGATGATAGATCAAAGGCTACTCAGTCCTTTCAGACAGAAAGACCCCATTGGAAGAAGCTTAAATCCAACATTTCAGAGAGTAGCACTTTTATAGCTGTATGCAATAAGTGTGGGAGAACTCATAAGGGAGAGTGCCTCTCTAGCACTAATACATGCTACTGGTGTCATCAACCAGGGCATATGGCAAAGTCTTGTCCTCTCTTAGGACAAAAACCTACTACTGAGGCCAGAACAGGTAACACTCTTCCTCAAAGGACAGCTGGCAGGCTAAGAACTGTAGAGTCTACTAGATCTATCCCATCAAAAGGCCAAGCTCGTCCACCGATTCAACCGAGAGTTTATGGATTGTCACAACAAGAGGTTAATGATTCTCCTGATGTAGTCACAGGTATGAGATTTAATTATGTCATTGAATTTCCTATATTATATAAATGGAATGAATGTTATGTTATTTATGTTATAAGGGATAATCTTTGTGTATAACAAACTTGTTAGAGTGTTATTTGATACTGGAGCATCACACTCATTCGTTTCAGAAGAGTTTGTTAGATCTACCCACTTGTCTTCCACACTTATGATGAAACCGTTGTCAGTGTTGATACCAAATGGAACACATATGGAAACTAATTGGAAGTGTCATGTGGAGTTGACTATTGGTGACAAGAACTTAGAAGCGGATCTTATTATATTGCCATTAGCAAAGTTTGATACAATTCAAGGTATGGATTGGTTGTCTTGCCACTTTGTGATCATAGATTGTAATAAGAAAGAACTTAAATTTTGTATGCCATGGGATAAAGAATTTAAATTCATAGGGGAAAGAGGTATAACTTTTATGATAGTCTCATACTTAGGGGCATACAAATTGTTGAAGGGTTGTGAAGGTTTTTTAGCCTATGTTAAGGAGGAGAAGAAAGAAGAGAGGAGATTAGAGGATATACTTGTCGTTCAAGAGTATCCATAAGTGTTTGCAGATGATTTATCTGGCTTGTCTCCAAGCAGGGAGATTGATTTTACTATTGAGCTGGTTAATGGAGCGGATCCTGTTGCCAAAGCCCCTTATCGGATGGCGATAAAAGAGCTGAAGGAACTGAAAGATCAATTGGAAGAGTTGCTTAATAAAGGATTCATCAGGCCTAGCACTTCTCCATGGGGTGCTCCTGTGCTTTTTGTGAAGAAGAATGATGGAAGTTTAAGGCTTTGCATAGACTACAGAGAATTGAACAAGCTAATTATAAAGAATAAATATCCTCTTCTGAGAATTGATGATTTGTTTGATCAGTTGGAGGGTGCCTCTATGTTTTCCAAGATAGACTTCAGATCAGGATACTATCAGCTTAAGATCCGAGAAGAGGACATAGCAAAGACAGCATTCAACACTAGATATGGGCATTACGAGTTTGTGGTAATGCCATTCGGACTTATAAATGCCCCTGCTGTGTTTATGGATCTCATGAACATAATCTTTAAGCCATTTATAGATCTATTTGTGATAGTGTTCATAGATGATATATTGGTGTATTCCCCAAATGAAGAGATACATGCAAATCCTTGAGGATAGTGTTAAATGCATTGAAAGGAAATAAATTGTATGGTAAGTTCTCCAAATATGAATTTTGGATGAAGAGTGTGAACTTTTTTAGTCATGTGATCAGTAATGGAGAGATTTCTATGGATCGGCACAAAGTACAAGCTATAGCAAATTGGCCTCGACCAACTACCATGACGGAGATCAGGAGCTTTTTGGGTTTAGCTGGTTACTACAGAAAATTTGTTGATGTGTTTTCTCGAATAGCTATGCCATTATCTAGATTGACCCAAAAGGCAGTGAAGTTTGAATGGTTAGATCAATGTGAAGAGGCTTTTCAAAGATTAAAACAGTGTTTGATGACTGCTCCAGTGCTTACTATTCCTTCAGGGATAGATGGATTTCAGCTTTATAGTGATGCCTCACACAAAGGATTAGGTTGTGTACTAATGCAAAATGGAAGGGTCGTTGTCTATGATTCTAGCTATGATGCACGGACACGGACACATCGACACGGACACGACACGACACAGACACGACACGACACCGACACGACACGACACGGACACGACACGACACGGACACGGGACACGGCATTTTTTTAAAATATAGGACACGGATGCGGCGTGGACACGGCATAATAATTTTTTAATATAATATATAGAAATTAAGGTGACATTATATTAAAAATGACAAGCAATAATAAATCAATTTCATGATAACTAGGTATCGAGCTTGTACCTAGCAGTACCGAGCATGTACTAAGCGGTACCTAGCAATACCTAGCGGTATTGAGCATGTACCTAGCGATACCGAGCATGTACCTAGTGATACCTAGCAATACCGAGCATGTACATTAGTTTTATTTTTGGTAAGTTTCAAAAAACAACAATTAATATTTCAGGCGTCCAGAGTCACGTGTCGATGTCATTTATCAGTCACCAAGAGAGGAGATGAAAATATCTTCACTGCCAAAAAGAAATGAAAATGAGAATATTCGATGATTGGGAATTGAGTGCGGACGTTAATTTTATGTTGTGGATAGGAAATAAGAAATTTGCTTAAATCCCGCAAAATACAGGAAATTATATTTAAAAAAATTCATAAAATATTTAAGATACGCGCAACACGTGTGTCCAATTTGCATTTAATATTTTTTAATCGGAGACGTTTTCGGCGTGTCCGACACGTGTCGGACGAGTGTCGTGTCGGACACGGTGTCGGACATTGCACGCCTCTTTGAGGAGAAGTGTCGGTGCATCATAGGCTTCTAGGCAACTGAAAAATCATGAAAGAAACTATCAAACCCATGACTTGGAGTTAGCTGCAGTGGTTTTTGCTCTGAAGATATGGAGACATTACTTGTATGGGGTTAACTGTGAAGTATTCACTGATCACCAGAGTTTAAAATACATCTTCACACAGAAAGAGTTAAATTTGAGGCAGAGGAGATGGTTGGAGCTTATCAAGGACTATGATTTGGATATCCAATATAATTCGGGTAAAGCAAATGAAGTAGCAGATGCCTTGAGCAGGAAGACTTCTAGTAGTGCCAGTTGGATGATTACACAACAGCATGAGTTGATAAGAGATTTGGAGAAATTAAAGATTTCAATAGTCAAGCCCAATGATGCAGAGTTTGTGGCCTTGAATCAGATGATCATTTAGTCCACATTGAAGGATAGGATAAGGGCAGCTTTGCCACAAGATGCAGAATTTGAGAAAGTCCTAAATATGGTGAAGATTGGTCACGTGGAGGAGTTTGAGCTTGATGAGGATGAGTTGCTACGGTATAGAGGCAAAATTTGCATCCCAGATGTTGGAGATTTGAGGAAGAACATTCTTCAAGAAACTCACTATTCAAGTTATACCATTCCCCCATGTAGTAACAAGATGTACCAAGATTTGACGGAATACTTTTGGTGGCCAGGGATGAAGAGAAGTGTAGCAAAACTGGTGGCTAAGTGTACAGTTTGCTAAATGGTTAAGGTAGAACATCAAAAGTCAGGAGGTTTATTGCAGCCTTTACCTATACCGGAATGGAATTGGGAAGACATAGCCATGGATTTTGTAGTTGGTTTACCTAGGTTCAGAAATGGTCATGATGCTATATAGGTGATAACAGATAGGTTGACCAAATCGGCACACTTTTTACCTATCCAGCAATCTGATGCTGTTGAGAAGTTGGCAAGTGTTTATGTTAAGGAGATTGTTAGACTTCATGGAGTACCAAGATCGATAGTATCAAATAGAGATGGGAGATTTACCTCTAGGTTGTGGAGGAAGGTTTAGGAGGCAAAGGGCACTAGACTTATTTTCAGTACAGCCTTTCACCCTCAAACAGATGGTCAATCAGAGAGGACTATTCAAACTTTAGAGGATTTACTCAGATTGTGTACTAGATTTTGGTGGCAAATGGGAGACACACATTCCACTGATTGAATTTGCTTATAGTATAGGTATGGCACCCTATGAAGCTTTGTATGGGAGGAAGTGTCGAACTCCTTTATGTTGGACTGAAACAGGAGAAAGAAAGATCATTGGAGCTGATTTAGTAGATGATGCTACTGAAAAGATAAGACTGATCCGTGACAGATTGAAGGTTGTGCAAGACAGACAAAAGAAGTACAACGATGCCAAACATAGATCTGTTGAGTTTGATATTTGAGAGTTTGTATTCCTCAAAGTTAATCCTATGAAGGGTGTTAAGAGATTTGGCAAAGTGGAGAAGTTGAGTCCAATGTATGTTGGCCCATTTGAAATATCAGAGAGAGTTGGAAGTGTGGCCTACATATTGGTTTTGCCATCTCATATGAGTGGAGTACATAATGTATTCCACATCTCTTCTTTGAAGAAATACATTACAAATGAAGCTCTGAAGATTAGTACTGAAGCAATAGATATTCAACCAGATCTCACATTTGTAGATGAACCTGAGAAGATCATAGATTATGATTTTAAGCAGTTACGAAGCAGAGAGATTCCTTATGTTAAAGTTCTTTGGAAGCATGGATTTGAGAAAGATGCTACATGGGAGAAGGAATTAGAGATGAGGGAAAGCTACCACGCCTATTTGATTAAGGTATGATTTATTAACACTTGTCTTAAATTTCGGGGACGAAATTTTTGTAAGGAGGGGAGAATTGTAAGACCCGAAAAAAAAATGCCGTTTTAGACCTTGCACGCTTTTCAAAGCGCCACGACGAGTTTTAGGTGAAAAAATTAAGGTTGCCGGTTTTCGACGGGAATAATTTTATAAAATTCTAAGCAAAATTATAAGAAATTTGATATATAAAACTTACATTTAATTTTGCTTAATTTAGAAAATAAAAATTAGAGAAGCCTCATAATACCCAAAGTACCCCTAGTGTTTATTAAGGCTTGGAGAGTTTAAGTGGGGCAAAAAGGGTCTTTTGCAATCCCTACTTCCTTAGGTTATGAAAGAACCGAAACCCCACTCATTCCTTTCGCTCATTTTGGTCGGCCGAAACGAAGGGAGGCGGAACCGAGAGGAAGAGGCGCGCGGAAGGGAGCGGCGGGGGGCTTCGTGCGGCGGTTTCCGGCGGCCGTTCATGGAGGAAATTGTAGGGAAGACTAAGAGAAGGCTAAGGTGAGTCTTTATGAACCATTTCCCATGTTTTTCCTTAGGGTTTTCTCAAGAAAAGATTTCTAGGATTTGAGAAAACTTTGATTTTCTTTGGGGTATTGTTAGGGAATGATGAGGAGATATTTTTATGTATAGAAATATGATTTTCTTTAGAAGTTTTGAGTTGGAGAAATTTAGGGTTTTTCCATAAAATTATAAATTTTGAAACTACTTTTTATAAAATTGATTCCTAAGGGTTCTATAATAGTTTCTAAGGAAAGAAATTGTGTTTTTTCATACAAAATGTATTTTCCTATTTTCTAATTATTTTAAATCCAAAATATATTAATTTAATTATGAATTAGGTGTAAGGGAGAGTTTGGCATGTTTATGTGAGGGAATCAATGAAAATGTGTTTTCCAAATTTAGGGTTTTAAGGTAATTTCGAAAATAAAATTTAATTTTAAAATGCTAAATGAGTGTAGGAAATGGTGTGTGCTTAAATAGAAATTTAGGAATGTGACTCTTCCATAAAAAAAAAAGGAATTAAGAGGGTTTAGATGGGAAGCATGAACATGAATTAGGGAGGGATCCTTTATTACCATAGCATAAGGGTTTAGAGAATTTATGTGGGATTAGTGTTTTTTTTACTTGATGTGTGTGTTTCATTTAGGTATTGAACATGTGGAAAGGAAAAGTTCATCAGGATAATTGGCGGAGCACATCGTATTGAGGTAGGTAAATATGACACTTTTAAATTTAGAAGAAAATTTCAATTCTTTCCACCATAGCATGTTTTATACCGTTGTGAAAATTTTTAGCATTCTTTCAATCGTACTGCATTTATATCTTATTATGCTCTAAATGTCATGCACATGTTTCTATGGTTGTCTAATTATATAAACTCAATTGGAAATGATTTAGAGACAATTGAGCTTATGCTTAATATCATACATATGTTCTTATTCATGTATTATCATACATTGCAAGTACATCTCTTATGTGATGGTATATAATGCACTTATTTCTTTCTAAAGTGATGAATAAAGAATGTACTTAGCTCTTTTCTTTCCTCATGTTATCATGAAATCATGTAGCACATTAGGAGATAATTGACCATATGCATGAATAAGGATCTTTTTATGAATAACTAAAGAATGAATGTATGTACATGTTGATGCGGAGGTATCAATGATAAAGGGGCTCTTTGAGCTAAATGGTAAATGGCCTCTTCTGAGCTAAATGGTAAATGGGCTCTTAGAGCCAAATGGTAAAGGATTTGGACAAACAAAATGTACCTGATCAGTGCAAAAGATACCTTTGAGACGGGTGATTATAAGATATATAGTACATTATATGCATATAAAACATCTTATGATTCATGAAAACAATTCATGTATTGAGAAAAATGATTAGTTGCAAGCTTAACTAAAGAAAGAGGTTTAATGGTTGGCCTAGAGGCATGCTACTCAATTTTTATGATTTGTTTAGTGTTCCTACACAAAGTATTGACTTACATGTTATTTTCTTTACCCTGTTTTCTCTAAATTTAATTGAAAATGCATTTGCCTATTAAGTTACGACTCACCCATTTGTGGGAAATTTTCAGGAGATCCTGTGAATAGATAATGACAGACCAACCACCGCGCATTTACCGTCGTAGGGAGATGACGGGCGGCAAGTTCTTTTGAGTTTTGTTATTTTGATTATAGATGGATGTATACGTAAAATTTTTTAGAGAGTTAGATTGTTTGGATCCCTTCTCTTGGAAGAAATTTCTATGTACATGTTTCTTTTGAAAGATGAATTAAAAATGAAAGCTTTACTTGGATTACTTTAGTGGCTCTTTCATCATATAGTTGAAGATGTTTGGTTTATGTTAGATGATTTGTTGTTATGCTTTGAAGGCTTATTTTCATCCTATCTGACCTCTGTTCCCACCTCGCTTATGCGAGCTTACTGGGCCGGGTCGTGACAAAATCTACTATTCTGTTTAGTAAGCATTGTCCCATTTGGAAGCAGAGAAGAATTTCAAAAGTGATTGGATTTAAAAGGTCTTTGAGTTAGAGTACTTGGGGATTCCTTTAGCTATGCGTAGACTTGTTGCAACGGACTTCAGTAAAATCATCAAAAATACTTCAAACAAGACCAACTTATGGGGAAGAAGGCACCTTTCCCTTGCGAGAAGAGCTACACTGATTCGTTCATCTCTGTTGGCCATCCTGGTCTCCTTATTAACTCATACTATGGACCCCAAAGGAGTTCTTGCTGTTATTGAAAGGTTGGGCTGGAATTTCCTTTGGCATAAAGATATGCAAAGCAGAGTAATGCATTACGTTGCTTGGAAAGAGTTGTGTTAACCTTTGCAGCAGGGAGGGCTAGGAATTAACTCCATTGTTATGTGGATGGGGCCTTTATGGGCATGATTTGTGTGGGATCTCTTACAGAACCCATCATCCCGGCTGAACAGAATCATTTTAGCTAAGTATGGAGGGAACATTTGGAATAAATCTGCTGTCTACCACGTGGAATATGGACGATGCCAAAGCTCTTCAGCCTATCATTCGATGGCAAATTGGAGATGGGATGAAGATTGACGCATTGCAAGATGTGTGTATACTGGATTAGTCGTTAAACCAATGGCCCACCATGCTGAATGTGGACAGGCCTGAGAATACTAAGGTTGCTGACCTGCTTAATGAAGATGATAATTGGGACGTTCAGGCCTTGAGTAACTGCTTTCGTGATAGTTTGGTTCAGCGGATTATTAACATACAAATAAAAAAGTTTAATGGTATTGATAGACTAGAGCTAATTCATTCCCAGCTCAGTATGACTATCACGTCAATGGCTTACCGTGTCAAAATGAATGGAGATAAATATCAATTCGGTTAGTTTAAGAAATTTAAACTACACCCGCGTGAGGCGTTTTCCTAGAGGAGACTTCTTCGGGAGGCTTTTCCTACCAATTCTTGGTTGCATCAGCGTAGTCTTGCAGATTCAGACCTCTGCACGTGGGGAAGCTAGATGAGGGAAACTATAGAGCATTGTTTGATCAGGTGTAGTAAACTTCTGCAAGATGTCTGACCATTCATTCCTTCTAGCATTAAATTCTTCCAAAATGACTATCCCTAATAAGACTATCCTATAGCTTCGTAATAATATTCAAAATCAATTCATATCTTTACTTCTAAATCCAATTACGTTTCTATTATAGTTCACAATTCAAACCTTACTCGGACGCCATTTTTTGTCACGCCCCATTTTCATCCTTTCCATACAATCATAGAACATAACAGAAGTGGACAATCTGAACAGACTAAATTTTCATAAACAAGTCATGATTAATTCCTCATAATAGAATGAGTGAAAATAGTCCAACTCGATCGTCCCAAAACATATCTGACATTTAATAATCATCTAATATATCCATCGTATAGAAATGTTAGTGACCATAGTCATCAAGTCGATTACAGAGCTACTAATAAAACTTTCAAAACAACTACATATATGCTTTAAGTCTATTATTTAGATCATCATCATACATAACTTTTACATTATCAAAACTTTATACATCCAAAATCTTAGAACAAAACAATTTACCTACCTCTAACTCCTCATTCTCTTTCCCTTTTTCTGAAATCATATGATAGCGTTGAATGAGTTATAAGCACAATGAGATACTCATTTCTAGCATTAAGTCAAATATACAAAAAAAGGTAAAGAAAATGCAGTACTGATCATATGATTTAAGAGAAACAATCATATTTATTTTAGTGCAATAAATGTCAGCTCATTACATGAGTTATGAATCATTAGTACTAATGAGCAAATCTAGATATACAAGTATAACTATTACTTAATCATAATATTAATAATGAATGATTCAATTTCATTCTTTTACTTATTATGATTTTTAATACTTTTGAAATGTCATATAATGTATATAGACTTCGGCCCCTTTGTATCATTATCCCCTTAATAAAAGTTGGGCTAATCAATTCTTCATTATTAAGGTTTAGAAATTTCCTTTATATGTTCTTTATAAAGTTTGGACTAATTAACTCTACAGTATTGAGAACTAGAAATTTCTTTTTATTCATCTTTTTTGCTGATAAAGGTAGAGCAAACAATCTCTCAAGTATCATTCTTCTTGTGCAGGTCATCAAACTTACCCACCTATCTCACATGATATTGCCTTTCATAGGATCATTGAAATTCATTTTCATTAGTTTAATCTTTCTTATTCCTTGGCATTGGCACTCACATGTGATCATTGTATCACAAAAAAAATCATAAAATGAACAAACTTAAATTTTAGACATCATTCAAACATTATGTTCGAAATTGAAAATCTCACATTAATAATTGGGTCTTTCGTGTGATATTTGTCCTTAATTTTCTCCTTCCAACGACACGTCCATGTGTAAACAATCTAAAAATAATTATTTCATCAATTTATAACACTTTGAGAATGCAATAAAATAATTTAACTGAAATAATTTGATTAGATTATGCATAGTTTAATCAATCTAATGATGTTTAACATTAAAAAAATAAATATGATTAGTTTTCTTAATTCTCTAACTCTTCTATTTTTTGGTAAATATTTAAATGAATTTGCTAAATAAAAGCAAATAAAATAGCTATCACTTCAAATATCTTCAAAATTTTACATGCATAAAATGTAATAACTTCGATGTTATCGGATTTATTATATCAGTTCAATCCTATTAATATCCTAACAAATTAATTTTTTATTTTCAGTGAGAAATAAAACATTTATTTGCCTTTGGAAGATAAAGAGTGAAATAAGATAATCGAATAATCAACTTTGTCATTATTGTGATATTCTCTATTTTGTAATATATTTTTTAGTTTATTAAGAGGTTTGATGGACAAATATAGAGAAAATAAGGAGATCTACATATGATTTTTATTGATTTAGAAAAAGCATATGATAAAGTTCCAAGAGAAGCGCTATGGAGAGTTCTTGAAAAGAAAGGAGTTAATAATGCTTATATTCAAATCATTAAAGATATGTATGCAGGAGCTATTACTTGTGTTCAAACACAAGGTGGTTTGACCAAGTATTTCCCTATTTCGGTTGGGTTACATCAAGGATCAGCCATAAGCCCATATCTTTTTGCTTTAGTCATGGATGTTCTCACTAGACATTTGCAAGAGGATGTGCCTTGGTGTAGGATTTTTGCTGATGATATTCTTCTTGTTGATAAGACTAGAAAGGGAGTTGAAAGTAAACTTGAATTATGGAGGTCAACATTAGAGACTAAAAGTTTTCGCTTGAGTAAATCTAAAACGGAATATATGGAGTGTAATTTTAGTAGTAATAGACCTAGTGATGGGAATGTGACTTTGGGCGATCAAGTCATTAATAAGAGTACATGTTTTAGAAATCTTGAATCTATTGTTCAGAGTGATGGTGAAATTTATGGAGATATTATCAGCAGAATTCAAGTTGGATGGTTGAAGTGGAGAAATGCATCGGGCTTGTTGTGTGATAGAAAAGTACCCCTCAAACTTAAGGGAAAATTCTATAAGATGGTAGTGAGGCCTGCAATGCTTTATGGTGCTGAATGTTGGCCATTAAAAGAGAAGCATAATACTAAGTTAAGTGTGACAGAGATGAGGATGCTCAGGTGGATGAGTGGCTTTACCCTTAGAGATAGGATACGAAATGAGCATATACGTGAAAAGGTTGGAGTAGCTCCAATAGAAGATAAGATTAGAGAGAGTTGCCTTAGATGGTTTGGTCATATAAAACGGCGGCCTTCCAATGACCCGGTTAGGAGAGTAGAGGTATTAGATTTGACTTATGTTAAGAAAGGTAGAGGCAGGCCTAAAAAGACTTGGTTAGAAAATATTAGGAATGACCTTTCTTTATTAGATTTAAACGAGAATTTGACCTTTAATAGGGCACAATGGAGAAAATGGATTCATGTAGCCGACCCCACGTAGTGGGATAAAGGCTTGATGTTGTTGTTGTTGTATTATATGACAACTAATTTAATAAGTAGAATTTTTTGTGATTATTGACAACTTTGATAAAAATTTTAAAAATTATTAACTAGATAGCACTATATTTATCTTATACTAAATATATGTTGAAAACCCTATGAATCTGGTGCACACTAGGGTTTTTATGATTACAAACTTTATTAATTATACAAATTAGAAATTGAGTTAAGTGAGTAAGAGATTGTTTTTTTATACTAACATTATAGATAGCACACGGGTGACAAAATCAAGACAAGGACCTTATAAAGCTAAATAATTGAATATATATAAACCCGTCTAAGACAAGAAGTTTAAGAGGTAAAGTGTATTAATTTGTTCTTTTTTTCTTTTTTAAGTCTTTATGTACCTAAGGCATATAGTGGTTTAAACAACCAAGAGCACACACACGAGAGCTAGTAAAAATTAAATAAAGTAAATAAGAATACTTAATTCTTTAATTAATCGTATTGTATGATATAAATGACTTTTTTATAATTTATGAAAATCAAGTGGCATTAATTAAAAAAACTTTTAAATTTAAAACTTGTATAACTAATCGTATGGTACAATCCATATCGTACTAGAAGATCAATTATTTAAAATTTAAATCGATAAATTATGATATTTCCAAATATAGGTAAATTCAAAATTTGAACTAATTGTACTAGACGAACAATTTCATACAGTACAAAACTTTAATTCTCATATTATTATTTATCTATTTTGTAACCTAAAATCAATGAATCGAATTAGAAAAAACATCATACCTATTTTAGATTGTTTGGATGAACGTCATTTGGTCATGTTAATTTAGTTTTGTGAGTCGGCAATATTGAACAGATCGTACTGTAAGATCATCCAAAGAAATTTACTTAATCAAAATTGTATGGTGCTCTAATATAAATACTCAACTAAAAAAATAGAGCACGTATAAGAGAGTCTCTGAGAGAGTCAGAGAGTGACACAGAGAGAGTTTTCCATATATACTTGGAGAAAGTTCTTGAGAGCTTCATACAATAGTTTAGGGAGATGGTGAGATGATTGGAGAGAATGTAAGAAATTTCTTGGAAGGGTGCTCAAGAGATCGTTATGTGAGATAAGTGCCCAAAGGTTATTGTGTGTGAGAGCACTTTGGTGAAAGAGCTTTAAAGAGTCTTAGTGTGCGAGACTTTCGATCTAGCTGGGAGGCTAGGGATTTGAGCATCTCCACCATGCTGGGTCTTGGGATATAATTGGTGTAAAGGGAGTTATTTGTTTCGCTATAAAGGAGAGGGGCTTCTTCGCCCTGCTGAGAACAGGAATTTCTTAATGGAATTCCCGAAGAGAGGACTTCGGAGAGTAGACATAAATCTGGTTGACTGAGCCACTTCTATGAGAGAAATGTTATATTTCTAGATTTTTTTTATCGAATTCATAAGGAGGAAATTTTAACCTTCATTTAAATAGGTACATCATATTCCAAATCCTTCACATTATCTATATTTAAAATTTGAAAGATAAAAAAATCATCATCTTATTATTCATTACCTTAAAAAAAATTATTATGCATTTATTCATAAAAGTAAATAAATAATTATAAAGGACAAAATTGTGCTTCACATATTAACAATCTAAATAATTATGAAGGAGAAAATTGTGTAACAAATTAATATTTATAGTGGTATAATTCATTAACATGAAACATTTACAATAATAAAAAATATTCATGATTATAAACTACTAATATTAAGAAATAGCAAAATAAATTACATAATATTTTAATGAAAAATAGGACAATACATCAAATAATTTACAAATATTTTCACTCTAATCTCTCGTTAAAAAAATATTATTCACATAAAAAACACACCGTAAAAATTAGGAGATTAAATGGGATTAGAACGTTGCAGCTAAGCAAAGGATTTTCCAATTTTTTGTCTACTCTATTGTTTGAAGTTCAGTGCTATAAATAGCACTAGAGTGAATAGCATTGCACAATAGAAAAGATTATTTTAATTATATTTCATCCTTGTGATTCCATAGGAGGGATGTGAACTACAAAAATTGAAAGAGAAAAAGAAAGAGGTTTTGCATTTTCATAGGAATATCATAAATTTTTTTATCTTTTCTTACAAAAATCAAAATTTTTTATAGTTTTCTTAAAATGCAAAATCGAGGTTTAGCAACCCTATTCATCCCCATTTCAATTGCTACTCTTTCATTTTTGCCCCTACTACAGCCTGAACGAAGTTAATGGGAATGTTTCATCTCTCTCTCTATTATGAAATTTTTTCTCCATTGTTTACCATTTCTTCTATCAAGCTCAATTAAGAGGTCCTTATCATTGATAGATGTGGAGACTATTGTCATGCATGGTATAATGCAGTCTGATGTTGTTTTCCTTTGTTATTGATGCCTTCAAAATGTTGTAGGTTGTATCCCACATTCTTTTAATGTTTTCAGTATTTCTCAATTTTGTCGTTGCTGGTTCTGTCTATAATTTTTTAGCACTACTTATATTAGTTTAACCTGTTTAATGTTGACTGTGTTTAGAATTCAGGAGCATGGTTTAAAATTGCGCAATATGAGGCTCGCCTTGAGGCCAGCCTTTGCGCAATTTCAGTAAAAAACGCCTCGATGCTTACGCTTCGAGTTTTTTTTATGAGGCTTGCGCCTCAACTTGGTTGAGGCCTCAAAACGCCTTGAGGCTTACGCCTCGCCTCACGAATGAAAAACGCCTCAATACCCGAATACGCAATTTTAAACATTGTTCCGGAGATTATATTAATTAAACTATTCATGTATATGATACAGTAGTTGTAAGAAATAGCAAATAAATGTTCTGCTTGTAAGAATTGGGAATAACACTATGAGCTTCAACCTACAATCTAGAGTTATGATGTAAATAAGAATGACAGAGTTCGACAAAAATGTGAAGATTTAATAAATCTTAAATTACAAAATATTCCTACTATATGGCGCAATAAGAATGATATGAATAAGAAAGAATATCATAACCTATTGTTTGCAACTGTTGATAGTGTTAGATTTATTCTACGGCAAGATTGTTATTTCATTGCCATGATGAGGCATTTGATTCAGATAATAAAAGTAATTATATAGAGTTATTGCATTTTCTTTTCAATCACAATGAAGAATTCAAGAATGTTATTTTTAAAAATGCTAGTGCAAAATTAAAATTGATTTCACCAAAAGTTCATATAGAAATTTGTTGTGCAACCGTTGCTAAAATATTGGTTTTCATCATGAATGGCATTGACAATTCTTACTATGCTATTCTTGTAGATGAGACTCATGATGTGTCAACAAAAGAGCGATTAGCAGTGGCTATGAGATATATGGATAAACAAGGACAAATTATTGAAAGATTTATTGGTATCAAACATATTTCTTCTGCTAATATAGTTATACATAAAGCAGTAGTTGAAGCAATTCTTGTCAAGCATTTATTAAGCTTACATAGGGTATATGTTAAGGTTATGATGTGGCATCCAATATGCAAGGTGAATTTAATGGTTTGAAGGCACTTATCTTTAATGATAATCCTTAAACATTTTATGTTTATTGTTTTGCCCATCAACTCTAATTATGTTTGGTAGTTGTAGTGAAAAATCATTGGCAAATGAAACATCTATATGAGTTAACTTCTAGAATAATAAATATTATTGGGGCTTCTATAAGAGATAAGATGCTCTTAAACCAAGTCAGCATGATTGGATATTTTTACATCTTAAAGCTAACAATATAATCAACAATTGAGGTTTAAATCAAGAGACTAATTTATAAATATCTTGTGATATTCGATAGAGTTTACATTTTTATACTTTAATTAGTCTCATAAAAATGTATGCTTAAATACTCGAGATCCTTGAAATTGTCAAGGTGGAAGCGGTACATGATCAACAGTTAGTTGAAGCGAGTATTTTGATTGATGTGATAAAGTCTTTTGATTTTATTTTCTCATTGCATTTAATTATTGATATTTAGGGGATTACAAATGAGTTATCACAGTCATTATAAAGAAAAGATTATGACATTAAAAATGCGATGAAATTAATGCAAGTATCTAAACAATAGTTACAAATATTAAGGGAGAATGAATTGAGTGTTTTATTAGATGAAGTGTCACATTTTCGTAGCATTTTTTTAGTTGATGTTCCAAATATGAATGGTGCATATAAAACTCATCATCGATAAATGTGAAGATGTGAATAAATAATAAATATACATCATTATCATGTTGAGTTATTTTATATTGTTGTTGACATGTAATTCCTAAAGATAAATAATCACTTTTCTCAATATAGTACTGAGTTGTTTTTTTATATGACATGTTTAAACCCAAGTAATTCCTTTTATGCTTATGATGAGAGGGAATCAATACATCTAATAGAGTTATATCCAAGTGAGTTTTCTACAATTGAGCTTATGGCTCTTAAAAGTCAGTTATCAACTTATATTATTGATATACATACCAGCAATGAGTTCTCATCTCTAAACAGTATTGTTGATCTTGCAAAACAAATTATTAAGGTAAAGAATGATGGAGTGTATTCTTTGACTTACAGATTTATTACTTTAACATAAATTTATCAATTGCTACTGCTGCAGTGGAAAGATCATTTTCTGCAA
>NW_021449535.1:177131-181541 GCF_001605985.2 Dendrobium catenatum
AGTTTAGACTACTTTTTGATTAATGACCATAGCTACATTTGGAAATTGGAACACACGAGAATGTTACTCTATAACTAGACATCCCTTGTTTGACAATATTCCTTTTGATTTTTGAAAAACACGCATATCAATATATTTACAGTCACTATACTATCGTACGTGGGTCTTAGTTCAAGAAGGGTATATAAAACCAACTAGATTAATTGACGGAATTAGAGTTGAAATTCCCTTTACAGACAGGATTGTAAAATAATGTGAACTAGCAAAACTTAATGTTAAATGTTTGAACAGTTTCTTTTATGCACTTAAATCTGAAGATTATATGTAGGTTTTCACTTGCAAAAGTAGAAAGGACATATGAGATAGACTTTGTATAACCTATGAAGGGACTAACGAAGTTAAATAATCCAGACTTAATATCTTGTTCCATAACTATTAATTATTTTGTATGAAATCCAATGAATCTATTTCTTACATGTATACAAGATTCACACAAATAGTCACCTCTTTATATGCATTGAGTAGAGAACTAACGAATGTTGAAATAGTTAATAAGATACTTCGTTGTTTGCTTATTATATATGATGCTGAGATAATTGCAATTAGAGAGTCTAAAGACCTAATATACTCTATTAATAATCTTCTTGGATCACTAATTGCTTACAAGCAAGGAGTGAGTCATTGAAAGATTGATGCAGGAGAGCCATGAAAGGAGAAGAACATTGCACTGAAGGTGGAGGAGTCAGAGAGTGATCTATCAGTACCTGATGATGACATTGCCTTAATGACTAGGCAATTTAGAAGCTTTCTAAAGAGGAAGTAGAAGAGATGCCAATATTGGAATAGAGGTAGGTTTAATAAGAATATTGAGATTTCTAATGATGTGATTTGCTATGAGTGTAGGAAACCTAGATATGTGAAGTCGGAGTGCCAAAAACTCAAAGCCACTCCTAGCAAGGAGAAGGTAGAGGAGAAACCAATTGTGAAGAAGGGCAAGAAAAAATTCCAAAGAGCTTTCTAGGTGGACTCAGCTTCGGACTCGTTAGAGACTAAAAAGGAAGAGGAAGTCACCAACCTGTGATTAATGGGTGATAATCTTAATCTATCAGATCAAGAAGAGGTATGTGACTTAACTTATGCTGAACTCTTTGAAGTTTCTAAAAGAATACATGATGCATATAGGAAGCTAAAGAAAATGCATGCTAGTCTTAACCTAGAACTACAAGAATTGCAAAAAGAATATGATATCCTTAGGAAAGATCATGCATTAATTGATAGCAACCACATGAGCTTACTTGATGAATTCGATAACTTAAATAAGGAGAATAATATGTTAAAATCATCCTATGCAGAACTGGAAAAAAAATTAAGAAATTTAAGGAAGATTCTGAGAGTAGAGAGCATTACTTGAATTTTGATAAGCATGTCCTAGAAGATTTGAACATTTATTTAAAGTTGAAAGTAAAAGCTCTCGAGAAAAATAGGAAACCCCCAACACTTGAAGATTTTACAAATCCTATTTTGTATCTAAAGTTTATACAACTCTGGAAGAGATAGAGTAGTTATAGAATATTGAGAAATTCATTTCATGGAGTTAAATGTTATAGTTGTGGATTGATTGGACATATAGCACACACTTGTACATTGGATAGAAAAACTCATTTAGTGCTGAAGCCGAAGATGCATAAACCTAGACATATCATACATGCACCTTTTTATAATTTGCCAAAAGGTGAATCCAAACTTGTTTGGGTTTTCAGGTCTAACGTTTGATGATTTTGCAGGCACGCTCTCATATAAGGCCTCATGAGAGCATATGATACCTGGACAGTGGTTGCTCAAGGTATATGACTGGAGACACTAAGCAATTTATATCGCTGGAAGCCAGAAGTGGAGGTAGGGTTACCTTTGGAGATAATACCACAAGGAAGGTGATTGGATCATGTATGATCGAAAATCTTGAGAACTTTTTTATTGAGAATGTGCTACTAGTTGAAGGCTTAAAGTATAATCTTTTAAGTATAAGCCAGCTATGTGATAAATGATACAGCGTCAAATTTTTTCTTACTAGCTACATATTAATCCTAAATGGTATTAATATTTTGCATGGTTTAAGGGTAAATAATGTTTATATGTTATATTTAAATTGTATCAAAACACATACTTCTTTTTGTTTGAAAAATAATTTCTGATGAGTCATGTTGTAACATAGGAGACTTTGTCACTCTATCATGAAAAATCTTAGGAGAATTATCCAAAAGAACTTAATGAGAGGTAGACCAAAACTAGACTTTACTAAAGACCACCTTTGTGATGTTTGAAAACTAGGAAAACACGTGAATTCCTCTTTTCAGTCCAATAAGGATCTTAGAATTAGTAAACCATTAGAGATTTTATATATGGATCTTTTTGGACCAGTTGGAACTATGAGTATAGGAGGAAAGGTATACGGATTTGTAATAGTAGATGATTTTTCAAAATTCACATGGGTTAAATTTTATATCATAAGAGTAAATCATTTGAGGAGTTTAAAAACTTTTCAACTTGGATTTAGAAAAAACTAGGATGTGAGATTTTGACGATTCAAAGTGATCACAATGGAGAATTTGAAAATGAGAAATTTGAGGATTTTTATAAGGAGAAAGGGATTTATCACAAATTTTTTGCACCTAGAACCCCTTAGCAGAATGGGGTAGTCGAAAGGAAGAATAGAATATTAATAGAAACCGCTCGAGCCATGTTGGCAGAATATTCACTTCCTAAATATTTTTGGGCTGAAACAGTTAGTACGGCATGTTATGTTCTGAATAGAGTGAACATCATATCAAATTTAAATAAAATACCATATAAGTTACTTAATGGGAGAAAACCTAATTTGTTATTTTGTATATTTTTAGATGCAAGGTGTTCATACATAATAATGGAAAATCTGCATTAAAAAAATTTGATCCAAAATATGATGAAAAAATTTTTCTTGGATGCTCTAGTGTTGGAAAATTTTATAGGGTATTCAATAAAAAAACTTTGGTGGTTGAGGAAATCACACATGTTGTATTTAATGAATCTGAAATTTTGGAAGAGCCGATTGTTGAAGAAGATGAGATATAAATTGACTCCCAAAAGATTGATAAAATAAATTTGGATGAAAATTTGGAGATTAAAAACCCATTGCCTAGTGATTTGAGATTTTCTAAAATCCACCCAAAGGATTTAATTATAAGTGAACCTAGTGACAGTATTAGTACTAGGCATGGATTGAACAAAGAAGTCAATCATTCAACCTTTATTTCTATGATAGAACCCACAAATATTGATCAAGCACTTTCGGATGAATTTTAGATTTTGGCAATGCAATAAGAATTAAATCAATTTATAAGAAATGAAGTTTAGGAATTAATTACAAGGCCAAATGAACAAAGTATTGTTGGGACTAAGTGAGTATTTAAGAACAAAATGAATGACTCAGAAGTAGTCATTAGAAATAGGGCTAGGTTGGTGCCTAAGAGGTACAATCAGATTGAAGGGATTGATTTTGAGGAGACTTTTGCCCCTGTAGCTAGACTTGAAGCAATTAGGGTTTTGTTAGCCTTTGCCTATTTTAAAGGATTTAAATTGTATCAAATGGATGCTAAAAGTGTCTTTTTGAATGAGATAATTCAAGAGGATGTTTATGTTGAACAACCTTCAGGCTTTGAAAATTTAAAATACATAAATCATGTTTTTAAATTAAAAAAGGCATTATATAGATTGAAATAGGCACCTAGGGCTTGGCATGAGAGGTTGAGCACCTTCCAACATGAGAGATCTTTTGAAAAAAGAAGTGTGGACACAATTCTCTTTTTGAAGAAATTAGGAGATGATATTCTCATTGTATAAATTTATGTTGACGATATCATTTTTTGATCTATAAATAAAAATCATTGAGATAAGTTTTCTAAAATAATGAGTAGTGAATTTGAGATGAGCCTGATGGGAGATTTGAGTTACTTTTTAGGTTTTAGCATTAAGTAAATTGAAGAGGGTACATTTCTTAGTCAATCAAAGTATGTTAAGGACATCATCAAAAAATTAACAATGCTAAACAGATTATATTAGTACACCTATGAGTTCTTCAACAGTTGGATAAGGATCCAAAGGAAAAATCTGTTGATCAAAAAAAATTTAGAAAAATTATTAGATCTTTGCTTTACTTGATTGCTAGCAGACGTAATATTATATTTAGTATTTATTTGTGTGCTAGATTTCAATTAGATCCAAAAGAATCACATTTGATAGTAGTAAAAAAGGATTTTTAGATATCTCTTGGGAACTTAAAACTTAGGGATTTGGTATCCGAAGTTTAGTTCTTCATTTGAAATAATGGGTATTCAGATTCGGACTTTGTAGGTTATAGGGTTGATAGAAAGAGTA
>NW_021449535.1:181651-215900 GCF_001605985.2 Dendrobium catenatum
CTAGGCTTTGAAAATTCAAAATACCCAAATCATATTTTCAAATTGAAAAAGATATTATACGAATTGAAATAGGCACCTAGGACTTGGTATGAAAGATTGATCACATTCCTACTTGAGAGATCTTTTGAAAAAGAAAGTGTGAACACAACTCTCTTTTTGAAGAAATTATTAGAGGATATACTTATTGTATAAATTTATGTTGACGATATCATTTTTGGATCTATAAATAAAAATCATTGAGATAAGTTTTCTAAAATAATGAGTAGTGAATTTGAGATGAGCCTAATGGGAGATTTGAGTTACTTTTTAGGTTTTAGCATTAAGTAAATTGAAGAGGGTAAATTTCTTAGTCAATCAAAGTATGTTAAGGACATCATCAAAAAATTAACAATGCTAAACAGATTATATTAGTACACCTATGAGTTCTTCAACAGTTGGATAAGGATCCAAAGGAAAAATCTGTTGATCAAAAAAAATTTAGAAAAATTATTAGATCTTTGCTTTACTTGATTGCTAGCAGACCTAATATTATATTTAGTATTTATTTGTGTGCTAGATTTCAATCAGATCCAAAAGAATCACATTTGATAGTAGTAAAAAGGATTTTTAGATATCTCTTGGGAACTTAAAACTTAGGAATTTGGTATCCTAAGTTTAGTTCTTCATTTGAAATAATTGAGTATTCAGATTCGGACTTTGTAGGTTATAGGGTTGATAGAAAGAGTATTTCTGAAACATGTCAATTTATTAGAAATTCTTTAGTCTCTTAGTCCAGTAGAAAATAGAATTATATAGCACTATTTATTATTGAAGCTGAATACATTGTCTTAGAAAGTTGTGTGGCATAAGTAATTTGGTTGAAATAATAGTTAATTGATTTAGGATTAACAATAGGCACAATTCTCATTTATTGTGATAACACTAATGCCATTTGCATTTCATAAGGCATCATTTCATAAGGGATCATTATTCAAAGGAGAAATTGAATTAAATCATGTTTCAACTAAAAATTAACTTGCTAACATTTTACAAAACCACTAGCCTTTGATACTTTCAATACATTAAGAAAAAGGCTAGGTGTGATTCACCTAAATGCTTAATAAAAATTTTTTGTAACCTTGATATGTATTTTTGTATGTGTATTTTACTATTTTTTTGGATTTTTATGTGCGTATCTATGTTTGTTCCTGTATTTTTGTATTTTGTGTGTTTGAAATATTTTTCACATTAGATTTCATGAATTTGATCTATCGCCTAAAATTTTCTGTGTTCTATTCATACCGTACGAAATTTATTTCGTATAGGACAAATTCTGTAGCGTATCAATCTTTGGGTAGAACAGAATGCGTACAATTTTTTAGTTTCATTACAGTTTATCTATATGATCCCTAGATCGTCTGGATGATGTGTATTCATTCGTATGTACGCTTATAGATGGTTATACGGATAGAAGCAATTTTTATTTTGGATCGTACTTACAAACCTTATGTTCGTACATACAAACATGAGGCATTCTAAGTGGTGGACATTTCAAACCGTCATAAAAATGATCATAAATAATCGATCATTCCGGATGAACACCTGTTCATCTGTACGATTGTTTGGTCAAAAAGTCTGTATGAAAGGATACCTCGTAACATGCATGATTACAAAAATTTACTTTATTTTGGACGCATTCATTTGTACATAGAAAATTTTATTTTGTATGTACAAACTCAAGCTTTATACGGTGCGAAACCCTTTTCATACGTACGAAAGACCATTTTTCTTTAAATAGAAGGCCTTAAAACTCTAATTTTATACACTTCAAAAGCCTTTCCAAACCCTCTCATCCTTCCAAATCTATCAAATAGCAAGCTCTAACAAAAGAAGTAGAGTGGCTAAGGAACTGACTAGGGGACCTTCCTCTAGAAATCTCGAAGAAAATTTCCTTTCCAAAACAAGTGAAGAATCTTTTCCTAGGTTTGTTTCTGCTAAAATCACCCCTTCTAGAGTTCTTCTCCAAGAGAACATTAACTTTTAAGTAATGCACCTTTTTACTTTGACCCAGTTTGCATTTATTTTATCCCTAATCCATTCCTACAACAAGGAAACATTCCACTATTTTCTTGCAAACATGACTATCATTAATGACCAGAGTATGATTAGTTCCTATGTTTTGAAAAAGAGGGTAGAAATAACCAATGAGGATTTGGAGATATTCTTAAATTTAAGGACTCAAGAGATTGGAGCCCATACCTGACCTCTGCCTCTGACTATGACTGGACTGTGATAAACCAAGTTATTAGAGGGATTAGAGGAGTATGCCATTTGCCTAAGGTGTCCACTCTTAACTGAAATGCCCGGATCATCCAGCATGTTCTTCGGACTTCTATAATTCCTAAAGTTGGTGATCGAATAAATATTACTCTTCTTTCCATTGTAACATACCTAATTATTACTGGCCAACCAATAGACGAAGCCTAATTGATCATTGATTACATGTATGGACTTTCTGAGATTGGCCATGTCTCCCATAAGAGAAAGAAGAATATAACCTTAGGATACTTTGTGACATACATTCTTGAAAAAAAGTATGATCTAGTTCATCCTATTTAACATCTAGAAGAGCTTATCTACTATAATGATGCTTCATTCTGAGCAATCTTTGCTAAAGATGCACATCTAGAAAGTGATGACTCTAAGGGAGAAAGGAGAGAACCTACACCTGCACCTGCTGTTGGGCTAGATTTTCATGACATGGTCCAACGCTTTAATCATCTTGAGATCCACTTTGATCACATTTTGATCAAATTGAAACTCATATTCAGCAGCAGGATTTTCAATATCAGTAGGATATGGGCTGGATACGAGATCAATTCAACTCAGTCAATATGAATATAGCTATGATGAATAGCTATTTTAATCTCTTCAACCAGCTACCTCCTCTAGACGACCAAGGCCCCTCAGAATGATAGATGTGCTTCTTTGGTGATTTTCTTTTCCATTTTTGATTATGTGATGTGATGATGTTTCAAGGGTTTGTGACTGTCTTTAGTTTTTATTTTATGTTTAATGACTCTTTCAGAATTGATATCATCTGTGCTCCAATGTTTTATATTATATCTTGATATTAATAAAATCTATCTTATCTCTTTTTAGTTGATTTTGATCTCTTTTAAAAATGTTCGTTAGCTTATATGATTATCCTGACTTAATTGATCTAAAAAGTGGTATAATTTGGAAAGCAATAAAAAATTTAAATTCATTAGAAAAATCTAATTTTTCAAAAATTTAAGTTAGCTTATAACTCGATCAAGTTAAGGACTATCAATCTCATGTTCTTTTTAGGCATACAAAATTTTAAGATTATTATTATAATCCTGATGTCTTATTATTATTATTTATCTTTTCAATATAATTATCATTGTACTTAGAGAAGTTTGAGCTTTTTTATTATTGATTTTAGAAAGAACAACTTGAAAAATTGAAAAATATACAAAGGTATAAAAATCGAAAGAATTTGCAATTGTTCGTAAATTAAAAAGAGGCACAAAATTAGCTCAATTATAAAAAGATGTACAAAGTGTGACATAATTATTAAAAAGATTCGCAATGTCGCCACAAGTATATGTTCTTTCATCTATCTTTTAATCTTCAATTTCAAATCAATCTAATGTTCAATTATCATTTGTATTGAAACTTGACTTACATTAATTTTTATTTCATGACTTTTATAATAATTTTTCTTATCCCATTGTCTATACTGATTTATGACCTTGATATATTTATCTTGTCTTTGTTATATCTTAACTTAAATGATATGAATCTTTATTTTTCTTTAATGAACATTAATCTTATTATTGCAATTATAAATCCATATCTTTTTGGATCAATTATCAAAGTCTTCTTATATGACTTCTTACATTTCTGTTGTCTTTTTCTTCTTCTCTTTTTACTGTTGTCAAAAAGGGGAAGAAATATTATTTAAACTTTTTGTGTGTTTTGTGTTTTTTAGTTTTGCATTTAATTGATTGTGTT
This sequence comes from Dendrobium catenatum, assembly GCF_001605985.2. Taxonomy (NCBI): domain Eukaryota; kingdom Viridiplantae; phylum Streptophyta; class Magnoliopsida; order Asparagales; family Orchidaceae; genus Dendrobium; species Dendrobium catenatum. Next base: position 185,672 of record NW_021449535.1, read on the forward strand.
TTGTTCTTTGTTCTTTGCTTTGTTTGTAGTGTTTGATTGTATTTTTGTTTAGGGCTTTGTGTGATAAAAACTTAAATTTTTTTAAAAAAAATTGAACTGTTCATTATATAAAACTCCTTATATTCACATGCTTATTCATTCAGGGGGGGTTAAAGAGAAATTTAGGATTTTCAATTGTACTCAAATAAGTAAAATACATCAAGATCCCCTACACATACAATCTAACCAAAATATGCATCCTCACTCTCCTGCTCAGTCAATACAGGCGCGAGTTGATTTCCACCAATCTACTCTCTCAAACTCTGAAACTCATCTAGTATCTGAATGTTGATGTCCTCTTGTGATTTTCATATATTTTCTAGCTCTACTATCAAGTTAGCCACCTGTTAGCTATACAAACTCTTCTATCTATTTGTAAAGTAGCTGGAGGTAGAAGATGTTGCAAATCTAGATCCGAGTCTTATGAATTTGTTGATAACAAATATTATTGGATTCCTTACTTATTGTTATTATTATTATTGCATATATGATTTCTTGTGTGCTAACATTTCAAATCCATCATATACTATGCAAATTGATCAGCTCGTGACTAGGTAGAATATGGTTAACTATTTTGAAGAGTATTTTTTTGCTTTTATCCTTTTTTTTATTTCTTGAGTCACATCATGTATTTGGTGGATGCTAAACTTGATGATCATGCAAACACATACTCAAGGGAGTGTGATAGTAAGAAAATTAGGAGTATAATTATCTGAACTAATTGTGTTATACAATCCATATCTTACTGTATGATCAGATATTCAAAAAATAATTAAAATGGCTAATTATGATAATTAAAGCCATTTAAACTAATCATATTGTATTATATAGATCGTATAGGATGATTAGTTAAAATCAAGATCTCATACATCAATCAAAATTTAGGCAATATTTTAAAATTCAAAATTTAAGCTAATAGTATAGTATGATATATATCGTATTGGATGATATAATTAAATCTTGCCTAAATTAATCCTATAATTAGGGAACAATTTTAGATTAATTGATCCAGTTAGATCATACAGGATGATTGGACCTAATCATTATGTACGACTTGATCTTTGCATGGGACGATATTTAATCATCGCCAATCGTATGGGACAATAATCCAAGTCCTTTGAATTAATTATACTTGAAGATGCTAAAATCATACTAGATGATCATCTCAATTTCTTGAATTTATCATACAACGCCTTACACTTCGTGTAGTACTTATTTTAACTAATCGCACCATACAATCTTGGATCGTATTATACTATCAGTATCGATAGAATTGAAGTTTAGGGATTTCTTTAAAGCCTTGTATTTAATCTCTCTAAATAAACTTATTTCAAGTCTTTGACTACTGAGTGTTTTAGAGAGAGCTTGGAAAGGAAATCTTGGAGAGCTTTGGGGAAAAGAAAGGGAGAGCTTGTGTGTGAGGGTGAAGTAGTATGAGCGGTTCACATGGTTGCTCTGAGTAAGTGTCTTTCCTTACTTCCTCTGGGTTTCTTGCTAGGTTTCTTGGGTGGCTCTTCAAAGAAGACCATCAGCTCGAAGACTGTTGAGGTTCTTTTCCTTCACCAATAGGGAGAAAAAGAAGGTCGAGGTTCTATACCTTCACTAATAGGGTTAAAAAGTAGTTCAAGGTTCTCTGTCGCATTGAGTTGGTGAAAAGATTATAAGAGATTCCTCAGTTAGCTATGAGGGATAAAAGACAGACATTAAAGTTTATTTCAATGCTCGAAGAGGACTCCGAGGAGTGGACATAGGTCATTATTTGACCAAACCATTATAAAATTTATGGCATGTTCTTTTTGGTTTTTCATTTTTCGTGATTTACTTTTATGCATTTTTTATTTTACTAGAGATTGTATGATAGAAATTATATGGTTAATGACATATTGATTTAATATATCAATCATCATCATAATTAAAATCTCATTGCAAAATTTTGCTTCCGCATTTGGTGATAATTGTTGTTATTTCAATGTTATTAAAAATATGAAAGTTAAAACATAAGTTTCTATTTTACAGTAAGCTTTTTTAAAACTACGAATTCACCCCCTCCCCCCTCTTGATGTGCCTAGGATAGTTCACCTAGGATTAATGTCCTACATTAAACTTTCAATTGATATTAGAGAGGGTCTTATAATTCAAGATATTAAAATCCCTAAGTAAAAATCTTATTGCACATTTTGGTAATAAAAATATTGCAGAAGCTTATTCTATAACCCATCCACCACTGTTTGAAAATATAACTTTAGATTTTTAGAAAATTTGCATGTCTATTTTTCTGCAATCTATTTATTTTAGAATTTGTTATATGATTCAAATATGTTATTCACTTCCATCTTGCATAGTTAATGAAGCCAAAACTAATGTCTCATTTATTGAATAGAGTCATGAGGTTAGAGAGCATGCTTAATTAAATGTAAAGTGCTTGAAATGCTTTTATGTGCTTTGAAATATGAATATAATATGAGAGTGTCTATATATACTATGGGAAATGAAGTATTATATTATGCATCACATATAAGGAAATTTGTTAAGTCAAAAAGTCTAGGTTGAATATTCTAGTGCATGACTGTGAACTATTTTGCCTGAAACATAGCGAGACTATATCTGAAATGTACACTTGGTTCACACACATAGTAACATCCCTTATGAATTAGGTAGAGAAGTTTCGAATGTTGAAAAAGTTAACAAAGCTTTACATTGCTTACATAGTGCTTATGATGCTAAGGTCACTGTAATTTCTAAATCCAAAGATTTAAATATGTATTCGATTAATAAATTGCTTGGTTTGCTCATTTCCAACGAGCAAGGTGTGAGTCAAAGGCTACTTGATGTTGGTGACAAGAAAAAAGAGAAGACTATGGCCTTAAAAGCAAATGACTAAGACAATCCTTGCCCTATATATAGTTAAGGAGGATAATGATATTGCTTTGATGACCCGTTAGTTCAAGAATTTTCTGAGAAGAAAGCAGAAGTGTCATCAAAACAATAATGGAGAAAACATAAAAATATTAGAAATTTTAAAGCGCCATTTGGCACAATTTGTTTTGAATGTAGGAAACCAGGCCACCTACGAACTAATTACCTTAACCTTAGAACTCACTCAATCAAGATGAAGGGTAAAGAGAAGACAAAGTTTTGGACGGGGAAGCAATGAATACATAAAGCATTTTGGGCAGACTTCATCTTAGAATCATCATAATAAGAAGCAAAGGAGGAGGTAACAAATCTATGTCTTATGGCTAATGATAATATTAATCGGTTAGATCAAGATGAGGTATGTCAGCAATTTTATGATGAATTTTTATTATATCTAAAAAATTCATGATTCATATAAGAAGCTCAAAAAGATGTATGCTAGCTTAAACACTGACTTTTCTAATTTACAAAAAGAGCATGATTAGACTGTATGATAAGACAAACTTTTTGACTATCGGATTAAACAAATTAAATACACCATATTATAATGGATGATTTGGCTGATCTTTATTTAAAGGGAGGGAAAATAAGTTTTTTCTTCACTCAAATCCTTTCAAACCTTCTTCCTTCCTCCTTAAGTTATAATTTGCAATGGCCAGTGGAAAGCGAACACAAGCTCTCATTGGAAGCCCCTCTCGATGTCCCAAGGATCCCTGCTTCACTAAAGTAGTCGATAAAGAAGTGTACCATCATTATATGGTTGTCGGGATTATACCCTCTAAAATTATAAATCATGAAGTTTTAAAGTTCTAGGTACTCACTTTCTTCACTCCCACCATCCTTCAATTCTTCCCTACTCTTTCCTACCCATTCAACAGTGAACTCCTCTTCAATTTTTTTGCAAGCCTTCAAATCAACAATAAGGGCACTGCCCTCCAATCCTATGTCAATAGAAGGCCTATAGAAATTAACTACCAAGCCTTTGACCAATTCCTACATCATTCTAACACTGACAAAAAAGTTCACTCTTTAGCCTCTCTTCCTAACTATGATTGGATTCCTGTCAACTCTACTCTTAGGGAGACATCAGTAAACTACCACATTCCCCATTTTAACACCTTAATTTAAGAAGCTGGAATCATTCAACACAATCTTTGTAATTCAGTTATTCTAAAAGCTGGCGAAAAAAAAAAAAAAACATTACACCTCTTCTGTCACTCACTACATATTTTATCATGGCTAAAATTGATTTCAATGTAGCTAATCTTATGATTTAATATCTTGAAAACCATACCTGCATTAGAGATCCTTGACATAAATAGAAGCCAAATCTTGCATTTGGTCACATCATTGCTTTCGTTCTGGAATTTAAATATAATTTCCAATTTCTTGCACCACCTGACCATCTTTCAATTTTCTACTCAAATAGCTCCTTTCATATCCTTCATAGTGCTCATCACCAAAATATTCGCTATGTTGATCCTAAGCCAAAGGAGGTAGAGGGAGGTCAAGCACTAGCTCTAGCACTAGCGCCTGTTCACCAGACGTCTTAGTACGATGTACTACTTCAGAGATTTGATCAGTGGGAAACTCACTTCGACACCTATGTAGTAGAGAATCACCAGCTACAAGAAAATTATATGCCTTAGTATGGATAGAAATTCACTTCCATTCATCAATATTTTCAACCACCACCACCTCCATCTGATTAGGGACCTTCTTATTTTTACTGTGCTTATTTAGCTTTTATGTTTGTATTATTTTTTATTTTCATTGTGATGTCTATTTCATTTTTAGTGTTATGTTTAGTTGTTCCTCCTTTTTGGTGATGTGAAAAGTGGGAGTAGCTTGTTGTTAGTAATCTGAACTTAATGCTTTGTAATGATTAGTTCATTACTTTGCCTTTATTTTTTTTATCATTTTATGCATTCTTTTTATTCGTCATTATAAAATTTTTAGAAAGAATCTCTCCCTACTGTCAAAGATTCAACTAGTAAGGGTGTTTAAAATATAACAATATTTAATTTGAAATCAAAACCAACAATATTTGGCATCATAAAAAAGGTGGAGATTATTGAAAATTTGGACCCAAATGTTTTGATTTTGATGATAAAGAATATTATTGGATTCTTTACTATGTAATATCCTGTTATTGTCATTAGAGACTCGAAGAGAGAGAAGCTCCACAATTTCAGAGAGAGAAAGGTTCGTATTTTTTTAAAATTCTCCGATCTTATAATCCCAGTTTGGTTGAATGGTGGCAGAGGGTTGTCGGTCATCGCTTTCCGATGACCGAAAAACCTCCATCCCTAACTCGGCGAGGTATCCTAGTGATTTTCATGGTGGATCTAAAAGCTTGAGTATTAACAATCGGGATATTAAGATCAAGCAATGTCCTTTAATCATCAATGAGGGATGTATTCATCCTGTGTGTTAAGATGTTTCAGTGGTGGGAAAGGGGAGAAATAGCTGAAGCTATTCAGGAAAGAGCTTCGGTGGCACCTTCTTCACCGATTTTGAATTTGTCATCGGAAATGGCAAACGACTCAAAAGATTCTTCTTCAATTGGATTCAAATTGAAAGTTAGCAAATTCACTAATTCTACAATAGCTGAAAATATTGTGGAAAATCAGGGATTTTCAAATTTGAATTTTAATATGACAAATCAAGACAAGCAAGATGAAGATTTGAGGATTGTTGAAGAAATGCCAATGGAGAAAGGGATGAATGTGTTACCAGAAATTCACAACAGTGATTATGGATTGGTAAATGAATGGTCAAAGAGCCATCATATCGAAGTGAATTATTTTAATCCAAATCGGTTGAAGCAGCTGATGCAAATGTGGTTAAATTGAATATGGATAAGGTAAGTGAGAATGTAAAGTTACTTCAAAAATCTCTAGTGGTGAAAGTGTTTGGAAAAGAAATTCCATTTTCACTTTATAGCATTGAGCTAAGGAGATAATTGGATAGATTTGGTTCCTTTCATCTTACCTCATTGGTTTTAGATTGGATGTTATGTTCATTTCAATCAACGTAAAGCATGGAAGAAGTTCTGAATGATGGTCCTTGGTATGTGGGAGGACATATTATAGGGATGGATAAATGGACACCTTAATTCTCCCCAATGTCGTTAAAAGGGTTATCCACACCAATTTGGATAAGATTGCCGCATTTACCTTTGCATTGTTGGGATGAGGTTAATGTTACGAAGATCATTTCGAAGGTTGGAATTCCATTGTTATTGGATGGAAAAATGTTTAAATGGGGGAAGATGTGAATTTTCTAGAGCTTGTGTTCGGATCAATTTAGACACAAAATTATCCTGTGGAATTTGGATTGAGGGATTGTATGGAAAATTCTTCCAAAGGGTTGAATATGAGAAGATCTCATGTTTATGTTTCAAATGCGGTAAGATAGGTCATAAAAATGATAAGTTCCCCGTGGTTCTTAAGGAAGATTAAAATAAGATCAACTTGGAATCAAGGGATATTGAGAATAGAAGTCTAAAATCTGAAGGATCTTCTTTGGTTCCTTGGGTTCATGTTCATTTCAAGAGAAGTCAAAGAAGAAAGAATTTTCAAAATCAAAATTCTGCTTTAAAATCTTTGGCTGGGAGAATTGAAGCTTCTATTGTTCATAAGGATTCAAATAACAAATATAAAGTGCTAGCGTTGGACTCTGAAACTGGAACAAAAAGTCATATTGATTAAGCCTTGTTGTAAGACAATGATTATAAGTCTGAAGAAAAAATTTCAGTTGTAGTTCTTATAGAAGATGGTGATGTTCAGAAGCTTGTCAACATAGAAGCATATTCAAATGATGTGTCTATCCTCCAAACCGAACTCTTTGAAGATGAAGTTGTACTAGTTGTCAAAGAAGGAAATTGTGGAAAGGATCTTGATGGAGTGAATGGTATAGGTATTGAAAAAATTGTTCAAGTTTCTAAAAATATAAACTTGTGTGAGACTGATTCTTTGGCTGCTAAAGATATTGTTAATGCTAAGGAATGTTTGATTGAGGATGGTAAATATCATTTGCCACCTAAATCAGCTAATCATAAGAAGAAATCAAACAAAGATTTGAATTCTTTTGGGCCTATCAAAGGTAGTCTTAGAGGGAAGAAATTGGAAAATATTGGTGATAGTAGAGCTTCACCATTCAAATCATAGTAGTACTTATAAAGGGTGGTAATGGTACGAACCAAGATAGTGGTGATAAAGTCTTGGAGGATTTTAGCTTTCTGTGGCTGGATGAAGATTTACATTCCAGCAATGGTGTTATCTTTCAAAGAAAGATCTTATTTTACAAATCTTTTGAGATTCTTGGTTGCTGCATTGGAAATCAAGGAGTGGTGGCTATGAAGAAGGTAATGTTTGTGAAGATCCAGTTTTCTACAAAGACTTGAAGGTCTTATTTACATGTTTTCCTTTCCTTTATTAGTTGTTTTTTTATTATCATTTTAGTTTAAAAATAAGCATGAGTGAGTATTTGAAAGATGGGGATAGAATAAAGAAATTTAAGACACTTTCTACTCTTTATTTTTTACTTAATCGAGAATTCTGGGATACTAATCAACCTTATTGGTTGTTTTATTTTTGGTATCCCCTTCACCCCAATTGGTTTAAAATAAGGAATAGACAATCTTGTTTTCTTTATGAAATTTCATATCCTTCAAATATGATTCTTCTGCTTGTTTTTAGTTTAAAAAGGCTTCCTTGTTTCTAAAGGATTGACATTAGTTTGTAATAGTTTTATTTTAATACAATTGGCATCTTCTAAAAAAAAAAAATCCTGTTATTGCTATTATTTCATATATATTTTCTTATTCACTAACATTTCAGGTCCACCATATACTGTGCAAAATGATCAGTTCAAAGCCAGGTAGATTAGGGTTAAGTGTCCTTAGGAGTTCACATTTTTTATTTTATTCATTGCTATATTTCTTAAGTCATGTCTTGTATTTGGAGAATGCTAAACTTGGTAACCATGTATACACACACTCAAGAGAATGAGATAATGAGAAAAATAAGAGTATAATTGTCTGAACTAATCATACTATACGATTTACATTGTATTGTATGATCAATTATTTAGAAAATCATTAAAATGGCTAATTATGATTATTAAAGGCATTTAAGCTAATCATACTATACAATCTAAATCGAATAGGATGATTAGTTGAAATCAAGATCTCAGCTGCCAATCACAATTGAGGCAATATTTTAAAATTTAAAATTTATACTAATCATATAGTATGATAGTATTGCACTGGATGAAATAATTAAATATTACATAAATTAATTCAATAATTAAGTACTAATTTTGGATTAATTGATCTAGTGAGATCGTATAGGATGATTTGACTCACTCATATTATATGACTCAATCTTTGTATGTATGATATTTAATAGTCGTCAATCATACGGGATGACAATCCAAGTCGTTTAAACTAATCGTACTAAATGATGCTCAAATAATATTAGACAACCAGCTCAATTTCTTAAGCTGATTAAACAGTGCCTTACACTTCATACAATCCTAATAGGGTTGTTTGAACTAATCATATTGTATGATCTTAGATTGTACTATACGATTAGAGTTATTAGAACTAAATTCTAGGAATTTTTATGAAGCATTGTATTTAATCTTTCTTAATAGACTTGTTTTAACTCTTTGGCTAATGAGTGTTCTAGAGAGAGAGCTTGTATGTGAGCGAGAAGTAGTGTGAGGGGTTCACATGGTTGCATTGGGCAAGTGTCTTGCCTTGTTTTCTCCAGGTGTCCTTCTAGGTTTCTTGTGTGGCTCTGGGAACAAGACCATTAGCTAGAAGAACCGATGATGTTCTTTGTCTTTTAGGAAGAGGATTCTCCCTCATATGCATAGGCTTGTGAGCCTAATTCATAAACTCATCCCATCTACACTTCGCCTACTTCCTGCATCTAAGTGTGATAGTTAGAAATATCTATAGAAACCCTAGAGTATCCCTCTCTAACTGCAGCCTAACTCTCAAAGCTGTGTATAATTATCGTATAAAGAATAACATAAGATTAATCATAACTTATAATATTTCTCTAAGTATTATAATCATATATACCTACATATGCCATCATTTCTATCTTATCCACCCACTGTTAGTCCTCTTGGATCTTATGAGTGTAACTATGCAACTCAACTATAGTGGATTCTCTACCAAGCATCTCCTTCTACAATACACTTAGATTAGCATACATAACAAAAAAAATTAAAATTTGTTAAAATTCTTACCAATCATAGTTTGTGCTTAATATGTGGAACTGAGCCCCTAGTATGGAGAAAACTACCTAGGCCCTTAATGTCAGAAGTTCGATTCTATCTATTTTTCTCCCTCCTCGTATAATCTGGGTTGTGTTTAATAATTCATTTTTTAACATCTTGCATCCATAAAATAATCAATTATTCATCCAACTTCTATAGTTTTGAATATTCATGACACACAGTTGGGCTATAATTTCCTACAACTAAATAATGAGATTTGTATTAATTTAAAAAAAAATAAATAATGTTACTTCATATGCCATAATATCCTCATCTCTAAAACACTTAACATGTTATTATGCTTCTTTTTGAATGACCAACATTTTGCACCATAAAGTTCAAGGGAAAGTTTTCAATCACACAAAAAGTTCAATGCATTCCTCCACTTCAGCCATACAAAATGAGGTTATATGCGACTAAACTATCTAAGAAAACTTTCTCTAATCTTATCTTCCATCGGAACTACAACAATTTCAAATATATGCTCATTTCATATCCTATCTCTAAGCCACTCGTCCACCTGAGCATCCTTATCTCTATAACTCTTAACTTAATATTATGTTTCTCTTTTAATGGCCAACATTATGTACCATAAAGGCATTACCAGTCTCACCACATCTTATAGAATTTTTCCTTAAGTTTGATAGGGACTTTTCTATCATACAACAAGCTTGATGCATTCCTCCACTTCAACTATACAAAATGATATATGACAAAACTATCTAAGATGACTCTCTCTAATCTCATCTTCCATTGGAGTTAGTCTGAACATTTCACATATGTGCTCATATCATATCCTGTCTCTAAGAGTAAATCCACTCATCTACCTAAGCATCCTCATCTGTAACACTTAACTAAATATTATGCTTATTTTTAAATGGCACCATAAAGCAATGCAGGTCTTACCACATCTTATAGAATTTTCTCTTAAGTTTTATGAGACTTTTTCTATCACACAACAAGCATGATTCATTCCTCCACTTCAATCATACAAAATGAGTATATATTTGACTAAACTATCTAAGGAAACTCTCCCTAATCTTATTCCTTCCACTGGATCTACTCCAACCATTTCATGAATATACTCTTTTTGTATCTTGCCTCTAAGAGTAATGCCACTCATCCACCTAAGCATATTCATCTTTGCAACACCTAACTTAAAAGTATGCTTCTCTTTTAATGACCAACATTCTACAACATAAAAGCATTGCAGGTCTCACCACATCTTATAGAATTTTCCCTTAAGCTTGATGGTAACTTTTCTATTATACAACAAATGTGATGCATTCCTCCACTTTAAATATCCAACTTTAATTCTGCTAATAATATCTCCATCTTTGTTACCATCACTATGAACAATAAACACAAGATAAGTAAAATGTTTACTCTTATTAATGACTTGATTGCCTAAATTCATAATCCTAATTAACCTTTAAACTCTAAGGATGATATATATAATTCAAGTTTACATACAACTCCCACTCTAGTATTATTAATAAGAAGAATATCATCATCACAAAGCATACCAGAGCTGGGCGGTGAGGAGGGAGTTCAGCTCAAGGATTTGTATAGAGCAGTTCAAGCATTTGACTAATTCAACTTCCATGGAAAGAAGCACGTAAAATGAAGAAATATGGATACCTTCACAATGAACAAGCTCTTATGAGCATGCAAAGGAGAAGTGACTTTGAATTCCAGAGAAGAATGGTTAGATAGCAGATGCAAGGGAAGGAACATCGTTAACATGACAAGGAATGTCATCAAAGGGGCTAAGAAGCATCAAACCATAGTCAAAATCAAAGGAGGCGATAGAATAAATGAAATTGTTTCTTACTCAGTCGATTAGATAGGGCAATTAATGACAATGTTTTCATTACAAATTTGAGGCGGATATTCCACCATAAGAAAATTTTCAAAAAAAATTTTCTCGAATCCACCGCCATTTTAAAAAAAAAATCTGCTGCATGGTCCTCTGCAAACCTGCCTCATATATGTATATATATATATATATAAGGATTATTAAATATTTAAGGGTGTTATTAGCACATTTCTATTACACCATATACACCTGTAGGCATTCCATAGCCTTTAGCTACTCTAGTGGAACAAAAAGGGGCATGCTCGATTATTTTGTAATTGTCTATAAGAGAGGATGTGCATTATTTTTTATTAGATAAATTATAAATGATGTTTTTACAAGTGATTTAATGGATAAGTTATTTAGCCTTAGAGGAATAGCATATCTTTTAGAACCTAGGCCATTTTTGAAAAATTAATATAAAAGTACTAAAAAAGTAATGATGAAAACTAAATAAATAATGTGCAAAAAATGTAAACAAAATATCACTAGATGGAAATTTCCAGTTAGGCTCAATGATCATACATCAAATACTTCATAAAATCCAGTTGAGTTAAACCCAGATCTAGACATATATGCATACGAATAAAAATCTTCTTTTCTTACTCCAATTTTATACATAAAGGCCTATACGTTACATTACACTCATCACTTCTTAAGCTTATTGATTTATATGTATAATATTTGATATTATAACACATACTTGGAACCAACCAATAGTATATCACATCTCAACAACATAACCATCATTGATCGATGGATTTCACGTAAACCTAAGATGCCCATCACATGCCTTATTTACATTTCTACATGTTGGTGGTTGTAGTGTGTGCAGTGGCAAAGCTAAGAATTTTCATACATGGGCGCACAAATTATTTTTTTCAAATATTCTCTGAAAATTTTATCCATACTTGAGGCAAATAATGCCAGTTTATAATTTTTATTTTAAAAAGTTAAAATATAATATGAAAAATCTATATAACTTATAACATTTACTAGTTACATTTTATAAATGTTCAATAATTACTTTAACATCAATACCATCAAATATATTTTGTCAATGTAATAACTAAAATATCATAAATACACTAATGGCTAATTCTATTTCATAAATGAGTTTTTATTAAAAATTTAAAAAAAAAAAACAATTTTTTTTAGGGGTGGGGTGGGGGGTGCTTCCTCCTCGGGCCCCCCTTCCTTCCACCCTTTAGTGTTTGCTAGCCTCATTTATTAATATACATTGTTAACAAGATACAATAATACATATTATTTAAGTACTTGGGACCTTAAGTACATAACACGACTTAAAGTTAAACTTATATGTTTATTAATAATTTTCAAAAAAATTTACCTTAATGTGGTCTAATAATAATATAAGTTTTAATGAATTTGAAGATATTTTGATAAAATTTGGATTTGATCCTAGAAAATTTTATTTGAAATGTAGGGCCCCTCAACATATTACATTATATGAGATGGGTTTTACATTTGACTCATAATCATCACTATACAACTCATATAAATCACTAATGTAGATAGATGATTCAGGTAAAATTTTAAAGTCAATAATTGAATTTTATGAATTAAAAACTAATTGAAGGACTCCTTGGTCAATATGAGAGTGGGGGTGATGAACATGTAATCATTGGATGATCGATGTATAGAGTATGTAATAGATTAATATATGGAACAACATATAATGCGAGTAGTACCTATAATGTATGACATATCATATGATTGGTTTGATTTGTATATAATTTTGTATGTGAAGGTCATATAAATATGATGATTTGATTGATGTGACATGTATGTGATAAACATTTAATTTTCATGATGTTATTTGATTTGAAGAATATGTATCATAACCACGTAATTGATATGAATGGCATAATAATTGCATATATATATATATAATGTTCATAGAGATGATGGTTTGCATGTGTGATAGACATATGCATAACATGATGGTAATAATGATGTGTATGTGTTATAAACATAGGCATGACATGATGATGATAGTGATGTGTTTATGTGAAGAACATACACATGACATAAAGATGATTATGTATATGTATAATAGGCTTGCATATAAAATGATGATAATAATAGAAATGTGCATATTTCATGAACATACACATAATACTGTGATGAATTAGTTATGTGAATATGTGCTCAATATACACTTAACATGTTGAAAAAAAATGATGATGTGTATGTTTGATGGCCATGCATATGATATGTCCATAAAAATGATGTTATGTATGCATGCTTAAAATACACATAATATAGTAATACAATATTAATGAGTATGTGAGAAAACATAATATAATATGATGATAATACTGATGTGTAACCATGCATGTGATGAACTAGTTTATGAAACAATCTAAGGCTAAAATCAAGACATGAAACCATACAAATGATGGATCAATTTCTGAAACTATTGAATATGAATTTATTTGTGGGCAATACCTAAACTTTACTTGCTAGAATAACAAAGTCTCTATAAAATGATGGTGAATAAAAAGAGAAAAAAAAAATAAGAGAAGTGTTCTAAGGGCTCTATGGATCCCTTTATCATAACGAAATATCCAAGGAGATAATTATAGAAATTAACATATATGTATCACAAAAATGTCCTTTAAACCTTACATTTACATATTCTTAGGCATGATCAAAGAAACCACATCTAAAATCTAATTATAAATATATAATTTGATAGTTATACACATGTGGATAAGACTTTGGTAGATACAAGTGACAACTATATATAACGAGTATTTGGGATGTTTCTGCAAGTGCCTCAAATGAACCATCGATTAAATAGATAAGTTTGCCATCAATAAATTTTAATAAGTGTTTGGATTCTTTTATTAAGGTGTATGACTTCTTGGACTAGTGTGGGTGCCTACTCTTTCTAAGGCAAGTTGCTCCTCTAGTTGAATTGAGTGCCTCCTCTGGTTGGCATAAGTGCCTCTAATTAGATGTTTCTCAATCCCTAGGTGGGTCCTCCTAATTTCCTCAACTCATCCGTGTTGCAACTTAGAATTTAAGATTGAGTTTTACGTAATATGATTTTTTAATGATAACAAAATATTATTGTTAAGATTATTATTTTCTCCTAACATACATTGGATATAGTTCTATTTGTTTTGTGTGTACTGACATTTCAGAGAAATCATACTCCAAACTATTAAAGATTTCAAGACAGAGTAGAATAGGATTTCATATAATAAAGTCAATAATTTTTATTTTCTTGAGTCAGAGTGAGTGTGATTGTAATTGGGTAACTATGCACACACACAGGGGAGGGAGTTTAATTTGAAATTCAAAATTTTTTGACCCTTTCATACTATATGATGTTTGTTCGTACAGATGAATGGCAGTGTATGAGATTAGCTTCGTAGCAGATCATCCAGATAAATATTAATTGTTCGTATAGATGTTCTCAGTATCATATAGATGACTAACAGTGTTCAGGATTAGCTTTATACCAGATCATGCAGACAAATTTTAACTGTTTGTATAGATGATCTCAATATCGTATAGAAGACAGATAGTGTATAAGATAAGCTTTGTACCAGATCATCTAGACAAACTTTAATTATTCATACAAATGATCTATAAATCATACAGATGATTGACAGTGTATGAAATTCATACCATATCATCCCATGATTTTTTAACTCTTCGTACAGATGATCCACGATCATACAGTACTATCTAACTCATTTTAACTTTGAAAAATTTAGTTTACGGACAAATTTTTATGTGTTTTTCATATAATGAGTCCTAGAAACTAAGTGATGATCTATTTTGCTACAAATTTCTCTTGAGAGTAAAAAAAGAGAATGATTTGGGCGAGTAATTAGGAGCGGTGAGTGAGAGATATTACAAGAGGAAATTGTGTTTCCCAAAGGTGAGGATCTCTTAGTTATTTTTTAAAACTCTTCCCTACTTTCTTTGAAGACTCTTGAGAGAAGATCTCCATAGTAGATTGGGTACTCTGCCTTCACCAAGAGGGTGAAAAAGGATGATGGTACGCTGCCTTCACTAGGAGGGTGAAAAAGGATAATGGTACTCTCCCTTCACTAGGAGGGTGAAAAAGGACAACAGTTCTCTACTGCATTAAGTTGATTGAAGAGAGGTTTTGTAAGGGCTTCTCCACCTTACTGTGGGAGCAAAAGGTGAGACACTTGTGTTTAGTACAATACTTGGAGAAGGAGTCTTAAGGGAGTGGACGTAGGTCTAATTAGACTGAACCACTATAAAATTTGGTATTTTTCAATTCTTTTACTTTTTACTGTATTTTTATTTTTTGTACTTTATATTACTGTGGTTGACAAATATTTTGTGAAAATCTATCATTGAGTAAAATTTCTTAAAATAGTTTTTCAAAATTCAATAGATTTTTAAATTACCAATTCATCCCCCCTCTTGGTTAGCCTTGGGACAGTTATATTAGGTCTAAAAATGTACACAAACTTTCAAGTGGTATAAGAGCCTATTTCAAAAGTTAAGGTTTAGACAACTTTTTGAAAAATGATCCTGACTACTTTTGGAAACTAGAGTAATTCTGAAGGATATGCTATCACTAGACCACCGCTAATTGATAATATTTTTTCAACTTTTAGAAAAGTCGTGTGTTTACTTTTCTGCAATCACTTATCACATATGGATTTTAGTACAAGAAGGTTACACTATACCCACTAGACTTGTTGATGGCATCAGGATTGAAACAACATTTACTGATTAGACATTAGAGGAAAAAGGCTTAGCTTAGTTAAATGTAAAATATTTAAATAATTTTTTTGTGCCTTAAAATCTGAGGACTATATGCATGTTTCAACTAGTAAAACTGGAAAAAAAATTTGGGATAAACTTTGCATAATGTATGAAGGAGCTAATGAGGTGGAACAATCTAGGTTGAACATTCAATTATACGATGATGAACTTTTTCACATGAAATCGAATGAGTCAATCATTGACATGTATACACATTTTACAGAAATAGTTACCTCATTACATGCTTTAGGTAGGGAACTAACAAAAATGGAAAAAGTTAATAAATCCTATATTATTTACCTACTGCTTATGATATAAAGATAACTGTCATGACTGAGTCAAAATACCAAAATGTATATTCTATTGACAATCTACTTGGATCACTAATTGCTTACGAGCAAGGAGTGACTCAAAGATAGAAGTATGCATGTGACAAGCGAAAGGAGAAGAATATTGCATTGAAAGTGGATGATTTAGAAAGTCATAAATCACTGCCTAAGATGCAAAAGACATTACACTCATGATGAGGCAATTTAAAAGTTTCCTTAGAAGAAAGCAATAGAGATGTCAATAGTGGAATAAGGGTAAGTTTTACAAAAATTAATTTTTTTTTTAATAAAGTCATTTGTTATGAATGCAGGAAGTTTGGACGTATTAAAATTGATTGCCCGAATCTCAAAGCTAATCCTAGCAAGGAGAATGTTGAGGAGAAAATCAATGTTAAGAAGGGAAAAAAATGTTGCAGAAAGCTTTTTGGGCTGACCCAGCTTTAGATTCCTCAGAAATAGAAGCAGAAGAGGAAGTCATAAACTTCTGCTTAATGACATATAAACTTGAAATTCAGATTAGGAGGAGGTATGTGATTTATTTTATGATGAATTTTTTAAAGTTTTTGAGAAAATACATACTGCATATAGGAAACTTAAAAAACTACATGCTAAACTGATTATAAAATATTTAACTTTATAAAAAGAGCATGAAATTCTTAGGAATGATCACGCATCCATAGATAGCAACCATATGACATTATTGGATGAATTTGACGATTTGAATAAGAAACATGATTTATTGAAAGTATCTTATTCTGATCTTGAGATTGAATGTAAGGTGTTTATAGATGAAGGGAATCAAAGAGAACATGAGTTAAAAGTTGATAATGTTGTTTTAGAAATCACAAACTCTTATCTTAAATAGAAACTGAAAGCTTTTAAAGTAAATAAAACACCCCCTATACTTGAAAAATTTTCTAATCATGATCAGAAGCATATATTTTTAAAACCTAGGAAAAACATTATAACATAGATTGGTAAATCCTTTTCCTGGTGTTAAATATTCTCTATGTGGAATGATAGGACATATTTGTTACACTAACATAATTCATAGTAAAACACATCTAGTGTGGAGACCTAAGATACATAAATCACAGCATATCAAATATGCATCTAGATTATCATTGCCAAGAGGTAAACCCAGATTTATTTGAGTTCCCAAGTCTAACGTTTGATAATTTTGTAGAAATGCTCTCATACAAGTCCTCATGAGAGCATTTGGTACTTAGATAACGGATGTTTGAAGCATATGGCTGGAGATACCACTCAACTTATATCACTAGAAGCTAGGAATGGAGGCAAAGTGACACTGGGAGATAATACCACTAGGAAAGTGGTAGGTATGATTGGCAACAAGAACAATTTTTTTATTGAGAACATATTATTGGCTGAAAGCTTAAAATTTAACTTGTTAAATATTAGTCAACTTCATGATAAGGGTTTTAGTATTAATTTTTACATACAAACTACATTATAAGCCAAAATGGAATTGATGTATTGCATAAAAATAGGGAAAATAATGTATACATGCTTGATTTAAACTTTATTAAATCTTCTAAAACTTTTTGTCTTAAAATAATCACTGATGAATCATGATTATGACATAGAAGACTCTATCATATAAGCATTAAAAATTTTAGGAAGATTACCCATAAAAATTTTGTTAGAGGAATACCCAAATTAGACTTTATTAAGGATCACATGCAGGATGCATGTCAATTAGGAAAATAAATGAAGGCCTCCTTTTATTCTGTTAAAGATCTTAGAACTAGTAAACCATTAAAAGTTATACACATGGATCTTTTTGGACTGGTTAGCACTATAAGTCTAGGAGAAAAAGTTTTTAGGTATGTAATCGTTAATGATTATTCGATATTCACTTTGGATTATATTCTTATCACATAAGTGTGAATCATTTGAAGAGTTTAAAAAAATTTCTACTTAGATTCAGAGGAAGCTAAGTTATAAATTTTATTAATTTAAAGTGATCATAGGGAGAGATTGAAAATAAAAAAATTGAAGATTTTTATAAGTAGCAAGGAATTGATCACAACTTTTTAGCACCTAGGACCCCTCAATAGAATAGGGTTATGAAAGAAATAACAGAACTTTGATAGAAGACGTTAGAGCCATGTTGGCTGAATATTCACTTTTAAAATATTTTTGGGCTGAAGTAGTTAGTATAACTTATTATGTTCTGAATTGGGTGAATATTAGATCGATGTTGAAGAAGACACCCTATGAACTTCTTAAGGGGAGAACATCTAATCTTTTATATTTACATATCTTTAGATGTAAGGCGTTCATACATAATAATAGTAAAACTCCTTTAGGAAAATTTTATCCTGAATCTGATGAAATAATTTTTCTAGGATATTCTAGTGTTGGAAAAGCCTATAGAGTTTTTAATAAGAGGACTTTGGTTGGTTATGAGACCACACATATAGTTTTTTATAAATTTGGTATTTTTGAAGAGCCAAGGTTACAGGAAGAACATATTAAAGAGATCTCCCAAGGAATTAGAAAAATAAATCTTGAAGAGAATGTTGAAACAAAAAATATATTGTCTAGAGAAAAGAAAGTTTCTAAAAGTCATCCTAAAGAATTGAATTTAGGTGAGCAAAGTGAAGGTGTTAGAACTAGGCATGAACTTAACTAAGAAGTAAACTACTCTGCCTTTATTTTAATGATTAAGCCCACTAATATAAATCAAGCACTTTTTAATGAATTTTAGATTTTGGCCATTTAAGAAGAATTGAATCAATTTGTTAGAAATGTTATTTGGGAATTGATTAAAAGGCCTAAAGATCAAAGTTTTGTTGGAACTAAGTGGGTGTTCAAAAATAAAACGAATGATTCAGGTGTAATGGTTAGAAATAAGGCAAGATTGGTGGTCAGGGGTATAATCAAACAGAAGAAATTGATTTTGAAGAAACTTTTGCCCTGTGGCCAGACTTGAAGCGATAAGTTTGCATGTTTTAAATGTTTTGAAGTATTTTAAATGGATGTTAATAGTGCACTTCTTAATGGGGTGATATAAGAGGATTTTTATGTTGAGTAACCTCTAGATTTTGAAAATTCAAATTTCCCTAATCATGTGTTTAAATTGAAAATTTTATTATTTGGACTAAAATAAACACCTAGGGCTTGGTATGAGAGGCTAAGTACATTCCTACTAGAAAGATCATTTGTTAAAGGAAGTGTAGGCACCACTCTCTTCCTAGAAAGTGTAGGAGATGACATACATATTGTTCAAATATACATTGATGATATCTTGTTTGGATCTACCAATAAAAATCTTTGTGATGATTTTTCAAAAATAATTAATAGTGAATTTAAAATCAGTTTGATGGGAGACCTAAGTTATTTTCTTAGTTTTAATATAAAGTAGAAAGAGCATGGAATATTTCTTAGCCAGTCGAAGTATATAAAGGACATCCTCAAGAAATATGAAATTGATAAAGCTAAACCAATAAGTACACCAATGAGTTCCACAGTTCTATAAGATAAAGACTCTAAGAAAAAATCTGTTGATCAAAAGAAATTTAGAGGAATAATTAGATTATTATATTACTTAACTGCCAGCAGACTAGATATCATATTTAATATTTATTTGTGTGCTAGATTTTAAGCTGATCCAAAGGAATCATATTTGACTACTGTTAAAAAAATTCTAAGATATCTTTTGGGAACTCAAAACTTAGGGATATGGTATCGAAGACATAGCTCTTCTTTTGAAATTATTGGATATTCTGATTCATATTTTGCAGGATGTAGGGTTAATCAAAAAAGTACTTTTAAAACTTGTCAATTCATTAGAAACTATTTAGTTTTTAAGTCCAGTAGAAAATAGAATTTAGTTGTCCTTTCTACTGCTGAAGCTGAATACATTACCTTTAGTAGCTGTGTGGCACATGTTACTTAGTCAAAATAATAACTTATTTATTTATGATTTTATATTGGCACTATTTTAATTTTTTGTGATAGTATAAGTATCATATGCATTTCAAAGAATTCTATTCAATATTTGAGAACCAAGCATATAGATATAAGGCATCACTTCATTAGAGACCATATCACCAAAGGAGAAATTGAGCTACATCATGTAGCTACTAATAATCAACTTGCAAATATTTTCACAAAACCAATGCCTTTTAAAATATTTAACACCATAAGAACCAGATTAGGTGTGATTGAAATTCATGTTTAAAAAATGTAATTGTGCAAATTAGATTTGTAATGTATTTCATGTATGTTGATGTTTTTAGTTTATTTTTTATTTTATATTTCGTTGATGTTTGATTGTTCCTCTATTTTCTGTTTGTTTTTTGTTTGTATTAATTTTATTTTCATCTTTGCATCTCATGGATCTTAGGTGATTTATTTTTGGAAAAGAGTTTTGTTTATCATATCTTAAGTTACTTTCCCATTCATACTATATGAACCACTTTCATATTGTACGAATTTAATAGACTGTACATGATACTTTTCTTGAGTAGATGAAAATGAGATTTTTGTAAGCATATCATACTGTATGATGATGTCATCATTTTTATGATCCGTTAATTTTATTTGTACAAATGGAACAAAATTTTCCAATGATAGTTATTTTAAAAGATCGTACGCATGAAATCACATTTTATTTATGCGATCTAGTTGTCAATTGGCATGTGGATGATCTTAATTTTTTAATACAAAAATTATTATTGATCATCCCAAACGAACACATATTCATCTGTTGCTTTCATGCGTACGATCTTTTAATTTTTTAATACAAAAATTATTATTGATCATCCCAGACGAACACATATTCAAAAAGTTGTCAATTGGCATGTGGATGATCAATAATATTCATTAAAGCAATTATTGAGTTGAAATAACTTTTCATGCCTTTCATTTTGATACCTTCTATTGCTTTCTTGCTAATCTTAGAATGTGATAGAACCACACAATCATGTCTTCTTTTATTCTTGGCTAAATGGTAGAGATTACTAAGGCAGCTTTAGGCACATATTTACACCATAAAACTAAGGGTGTTAGAGCATACACTATGAAATCAAGAGAGGATTTTGACTGGTCTACTATAAATAAAACCCTTAGAGAAATACCTTCAGTCACTCACTTACCTCATGTATACTCTAAATCAAAAAGCCAAGATCATCATGCATGTATTGAGAACTTCAATTATTCCTAAACCTGCTGTTTGTATAAACCTTACTCCTTTGCTTTCCATAGTCTTTTATCTTATAATATCAAACACTCTAGTTGATGAAGCGCTATTGATTTTGTACTACATCAATAAACTAACGAACATTAGACTTCCTTCCACTAGAAGGAAAAAGAATGTGGCTTTAGGACATCTAATTGCCTATATCCTTGAGAAGAAGTATAACCTTATACATCATGATCCCCCAAACAATTTGCCAATCTTCTTTACCAATGCTTCTTTCTATTCTCTTTTTCATCGAGATCAAGAGATGAAATGGGAGGAGAAGAAGAGGCACTAACACCTACACCTGCTCTTGGATCTAAGCAGCATTACTATCAAGAGATGTCTAAAGGTTTGATCGACTTGAGTTTCACTTTGATAAATGATTTGATCATATTGAGACTCACCTAGACCATCAGGATGCCATATATAATGAAGATATGGGCTAGATTAGAGGGCAGTTTGACTCGGTCAACACTCAAGTTGCTACCATCAATAGCTACTTTATGATGTTCACCCCTCCTTAGATGCCTCTAGATCAAGATCGTCTAGCATATTAGTTTTTATTTTCTGTTGTAGTTATTATATAATTTTGCAATTTTGTTTTTATATGATGTCCTTTGAAAGTTTTGTATTATTATTTTAGCTGTATTTGCATTTGTATCTTGAGTTTGTTTAAAAAATAGTATTTGGAATGATATTTATATTGTTTGAGTGTAAACTTCTTGAATTGTTTTAAGTTTCTATAGACTAATAAAATATAGTTGACTTATGGGATGAAATTTTAAAATACTTTGCTCTATAAATTAATTTCCTTGCAAAATTTAATTTCTCAAAATTTTAAATTAAATTATGGTTAGATGTATATAAGAAGATCATCTTCATGTTCCTATAGACAAATATTATTTAACGGTAATTGTTGCAAAAGAGATGTTTGTTTTTTTTTTTATTTCTTATTCAATGTGTTTATTTTTATTAATTATTAGATTTTGTTTTAAGATGTATTGATATTGGAAAAACTAAAAATATAAAAAGATGCACAATGTGTGTTAAGCTTGAAAAGATGAACAAAAAAGTGACACAAGTTTAAAAGATGTGCAATGTTCGCAAAAAATGAAAAAAGACACAAATTGAGCCCAAACTGAAAAGATGCACAAAGCGTGCCAACACTTGAAAAGATATGCATTGTTGCTAATTGAAAGTATCATATAGTTCTTTCCTATATATCTCTATTTCTTACACAAATCCATTCAATCAACAATAATTTCCACTATTGAATTGGAAACTAATTGATCTTTGTTTCATCATTTTTGTATTAATTATTTTATTTGATAGATCTAGAACGAACAGTGAACCTAGTTGGCTTTTCTTATCTTAATTGTTCTTTGATTTAAAATATGAGACTTTCCTTTTTGCATAAGGGCGTTAATGTTGTCTATGCAAATAGTTTAAAATCCTCTTCTTTACCATCTATTTGATTTGTCAATGGTAAGTTATCTTTTCAAGAGGTACTTACCTTTTTGCTATTGTCAAAAGGGGGGGTCATTATTTATTATTTGTTTGATTGATTTAATCATGTGTGTTTATTGTGTATGGTTTGTGTGTTTTATTATTGTGTTTGGTGTGGTGTGTATGTGTTTTGTTATTATGTTTGGTGTGTTTGTGTTTTGATGTTGTGTTTGGTGTGTATGTTTTATTTTTAAATTTGTTTTTATTTTATTTTTGACTTCGTTTGGGTTTTTAAAATCTCTTGTTTTTAATTGAGCATTCATTGAGGGTGAGCTTAAGAAAAAAATGACCTTTAATGTTAATTCAAACAATAATTTTTTTGCCATCATCAAAAAGGGGGAGATTGTTGCAACTTAGAATTCAAGATTGTGTTTTATGTAATATGGTTTTTTTGATGATAACAAAATATTATTGTTATGATTATTATTTTCTTCTAACATACATTGGATATATTTCTGTTTGTTTTATGTGTACTAACATTTTAGGAAAATCTTACTCCAGATTGCTAAAGACTTCAAGAAAAATTAGAATAAGATTTCATATAATGAAGTCAGAAAATTTTATTTTCTTGAGTCTGAGAGAATGTGATTGTTATTGGTTAATTGTGTACAAACACACAGAGGAGAGAGTTTAATTTTAAATTCAAAAAATTTTTTGCCCTTTTGTACTATACAATGTTTTTTCGTGCAGAGGACTGACAGTGTATGAGATTAGCAATGTACCAGATCATCCAGACAAATATTAACTATTTGTACAAATGATCTCAATATCGTACAGATGACTAATAATGTATGAGATTAGCTTCATACCAAATCATCCAAAAAAATTTTAACTATTTGCACAAACGTCTCAATATCGTAAATATGACTGATAGTGTATGACATAAGCTTTGTACCAGATCATCCAGATAAACTTTAACTATTCATATAGGCTATCTATAAATAATACAGATGACTGACAATGTATGAAATAGTGTTCGTATCTTATCGTCCCATGATTTTTTAATTGTTCGTACAGATGATCCATGATCGTACGGCACAATCTAACTCATTTTCACTTTGAAAAATTCTGTTTATGGATGGTTTTTTATGTGTTTTTTATATAATGAGTCCTAGAAACTGACTTACGATCTATTTTTCTGTGAATTTCTCTTGAAAGTGATTTAGGAAAGTGTTTGGGAGTGGTAAGTGAGAGGTCTTGAAAGAGGAAATTTTGAGGGATTCACAAGGTTGCTCAAACATGAGGATCTCTTAATTGTTTTTCAAAACTCTTCCCTACATCTTTGAAGACTCTTGAGAGAAGATATCTGGAGTAGATTGGATACTCTGGCTTCACTAGGAGGCTGAAAAAGGATGATGGTACTCTGTCTTCACTAGGAGGGTGAAAAAGGAGGACGGTTCTCTACCGCACCGAGTTGGTGTAAGAGAGGTTTTGTAAGGGCTTCTTTGCCTTGCAGTGGGAGCAAAAGGGGAGTCACTTGTGTTTAGTGTAATACTTGGAGAAGGAGTCTCCATGGAGTGGACGTATGTCTAATTGGACCAAACCACTATAAAATTATGTGTTCTTCTATTCTTTTACTTTTCACTGCATTTTTATTTTATGCACTTTATATTACTGCGATTGAAAAATATTTTATGAAAATCTATCATTGAGTAAAATTTCTTAAAATGATTTTCTAAAATCCAAGAGATTTTTTAAATTACCAATTCACTCCCTCTTTGTTAGCCTTAGGACAGTTCTATTAGGTCTAACAGCATACACGAACTTTCAATCCAAATATTCATATTGGAGTATTCATTAGTTCATGATTCTCCTACATTTATGGAGAATGTCTCACAAAAAAATAAGAGAATTAGAAAAAAAAGAGCCTTTATTATTTTTACCCAACAAAGGAGGAAAATGATAGATTTTACTGTTATATTTTTTCCTTGCATAAAAAAAGATGCCCCATTTATTACTTCAATAATGATATTGATTTCCTTGTGTGTTCCTTAGCTATTGTGGCAATTTATAAGTGAGGTTGAAGACTCCTTTGAGGTTGCACTTCATTCTTTCTCACTTTAACCCATGCTCTGTATTCATACACATAAAAAATGAGTGAGTTCTCCCCTTGAAGATAATGAATATAGATAACAACAAGTTGCATTAAGTTATCCTTTGGAAGCTTATGGGAATGTAAGGTTGAAAAGCATAAATTAATAGGTTGTGGTTAAGAAGAGGAGATTAATGAAGTGTAACACAAGCAAGGTAGGATTGGGCTCTGACTTGGACCACGATCAGAGGCCTCTCACCATATACTCACTAACCATGCCATGCTAGATCCCCCACACTGAGTCAAATAATTGAATTTACAACTTAAGATAAGGCTCCTATCTTGAATAAGGTGTGCAAATATTATTAGGATAGGTTAAAATTTGAGGTTTTGTTTTACATATACAAGGTGTCTTGGATCTTCCAATAGAAAAAATTGAGCAACAATAAGTCACCCGTAGAAATAAGCCTAATCAGATTCCTATACTAAATAGAATAATCTTAAAGAGCTTTGTACTATCAATATTAAATGCGACTGTGGTGAATTTATATAAGAGTAATCCTTTAGGTCAACCACAAAAAGAGTTTTAGTTTGGTCTATGATTCCTTCCCTTAAGTAAAAGATTTATGGAGGCCACTTCTCAAGGTTCCCCTTAATAGTTTTTTTAAGTTAAGAATTTCCATTTCTTGACATTTTGTTAAATATAACAGACATGACTTCAATGAAATAACTTGAGAATGATGTAGATGGGCAAGTTATAACAACTATTAGGGAGACATCTCCTACCTCTAGAGTAAACATCCATGTTGAGGGTGAGTTCCTTATGGACCACACACAACAAGCATTCATTAATAAACTAGAGACCCTCTTAATCTAACATCTCTCGACACATGTAGGTTAGCTCATCCCATCTATTAAGGGGTTCAACAACTGATAAGTTGAAGTTACCTCTAGCTTATATAATGGATCTTTACATGTCTTTAAGGAATAACTTGCAATGTTAGGGTAAATGCTGAGAAGGAGAATAAAAAGCTCATCTCCTTAGAGGATAAGGTGCGTTCCTCTGCCATGCCTAATGAGGTCAAATATTAAAAAAAAAAAAAACTAGAAAACTTAAACGTTAAAGTGATGGCTGCTTGCATATTCATGGAGTCCTTAAAATCAAGTCAATTCTAGGCCAAATGAATATTTATTTTTTGATAACTAATTAGGAGGGAGACTATATATCATGATGTTTGTTTGATCATAATTTTTAATGTTTCCTAATGGTGAATAAAGGTTGAGAGTTACTACGGGAACCAAATTTATAAAATAAAATCTTTATTTTAATTTTTGTAGAAAATAAAGTTAGGTTAAATTAATAATTAGAAGGCATAAACAATCACAAGTGCAAGGAAAAACAAAAAGAGACGTGAGACATGATTTTGTATTCTGGCCTACATCCATAGCTAGCTGATCCTTGGATAGGATTCCACTAAACAATCTCACCAGATTATAAAAAATTTGTGCTCCCCTATAATAGGGTGAGTACAACCTTAAAATTAAAATAAAAGATATAATAAAAATATGTATCTCTCAAACCTTACAAAATAATTTTCCCATACAAACATAAGTTGTATGAAGATGTCAAATCAAATTTAATCACAATGATTTCCTTAAAAATGTTTGAAAGATGCTTCGTAATTAAAAAGAAATTTTTTGTAATGATATGAAAATGAAATTTCAAGATCACTTAATGCATTCAAATTTATTTAAACTAATAAAATTTCAACGTGAGAATAATCTCATCAACATAAACAAGCATGAACAATATTTTTAAAACTAGCATACAATAATGCAAGGATTGGTTTTAAAAGAAAAAAAAATAATTCTTCATTCAACTAATTTTGAAAGAAAAAAAGTTGATTAAAATGCTTCTTACTAAATTTGCAAAGATGAAAAACACAAAGCTTACTCTAATCAACTATAACATTTGAACTATGAAGAATATGAAAGAATTTCTCCACTTAATCTTCCACAAGATTGCCTTTAAAAAGAAATTTTCCAAAAGAGCGCGCCATAGAATTTTTCAAGAGAGAAATGAAAATTTGTAAAAGAGAATTTGCCTCAGACCTTTGCAAGAGTTAGAGGTGTGATTTCTAGAGAGAGAGAGAGAGAGAGAGAGAGAGAGAGAGAGAGAGAGAGAGAGAATTTAGAGGGATTTTGAATTTGCAATTTGGATTTTGAAATGCAAGATTATTTCAAAACTTCAAAATTTGTCTAATGGATTTTTTAAGAATAAATTCAAAATGCTATTAATGATTAAATATCTTATATTGATATAATAAATCCAAGGAATTCAATCAAAATAATTTTATCATCTAGATTGATAAAAATTTATTAACCATGGGTATGGTATGGCCAAAGGGTTTTCATATGTGTATCACTTGGTTTGGAAAGGTTTGAAATTTAACACTTTAATTCAAAATTTGAATCCAATGAAATATGGTAGCTTACAAATGATGAATTAAGTTCAAAATCATTGAAATAAATCAATGAATTGACCGACCATGCAAGGATCCAAAGGAATTTAATGTATTATGAAATTTGAGGACTTTTTCAAACTATTTAAATTTTAAATTTTGAATAAAAGAGAATATTTTTAAATCAAATATATCATAAAAATAGTTTAAATATTTACATGGAAATATACAAAATAAAATTCAGCCAACCTAGCTTTCCAAATAATGGAAATTATAAAAATAATATTGAAGAGCGAAAACATAATGGATGGGAGGGAGAAAAATAATGCAATGACTAAAAAAAATAGCCTATGATATAAGTTATTGTAATAAATTTATGCATTAATATATATTGATAAAAATAAATAATTAATGTAACTTATAATAAATTATGCTAGATAAAAAGACAAATGAACAAATGTTCATTTAATACAAATGATCAAATTTATTAAGAAATGATAATGACAAATTTAAAGTAAATAATATGCAAAAAATTGTTAAATTTTTTTGCAAAATAATTTAAATATATTTCATGAATAAAATAGTATTAATTATTTTATAATGAGGTTTAATTTTGTGAAAATGTTTGTTATTTTGAATGATAATTTAACTCTTAACATGCCACAATGGAGAAAAAAGATTCATGTACCTGACCCCATATAGTGGGATAAAGGCTTGGTGTTATTGTGTGTTGTAGTGCTGGTCGATCATGCTGTATTTGATATTTTACATGAAATGCTTATAACTAAACATTAGTAGCTTGCAATCTTTTGTTTGTTATCTTTAAAATTCAAACTAATAAGTCAAGTGGCTCATCGAGTAAACAAAGATCTAGCTCTCACTAATGTAAAATTTACTAGAAGCTTTATGCCCTTGCTTCATGTTCTCACCACTTATTATGAATATTTTATTTTTTATGCATTTGTTTTGTTGAGTTCGTGTATGTTGAATTGAATTTTAGTTTCTTACCTTTTGGCAAGTGTCATTTTACAACTTTTGAAATGCATAAAAATTTGATCATTTATGGGGAATGTGACACTTTCCATACGAAATCATTATGTCCTTTATGCTCTACCTCTCATTATAAACTTTAAGCTCTTCATTCTCCTTTTTTTAATACCTATCTACCTCTCATTATGTTCTTTATGCTCTTCATTCTCTCTTTTGTGTTGCAAATTTGGATCCAAATATTATGATTTTGATGATAACAATCATTATTGTTTCTTTACCACTACTACAATTGCATATCTATTTTGTTTGCCATGCTTACTAACCTTTAGGTCAACAAAGATCACTTGCAATCCAAATCAACTCCAGATCGAATAGATTAGGGTTGAGTATGTTTATAATTTCAATATTAATGTACTTTTTACTTTTTTGAGTCAAGTCATGTATACGGTGGACCCCAAGCTAACTAGCCTCGCACACACACACACACACACACTCGAGGGAGAAATTTGGAGAGTTAGAGATTTTTTCTATTTTTGACCTAATCATATAGGATCATTTCAAATTGTACTAGATGATCAGTTAAAAATAGAAACTCGATTAAGGCTTCTATGTTAATTATAAGTGATTAAACTAATCATACAAGATGATCCATATCATCCAAGATGATAAGTTTTGATGACAAAAATTAGTTGCCAATCACAATTTAAATAATTTTTTAATTTTCAAATTTTGTTCTAATTATACAGGATGATAGACATCTTCTTGGATAATTTATGACAATCTTGCCTAAATTGATTCTGTGATTAGGAGAATAATTATGGTAAGATTGATCAATCATATCATCCAAGATGATCAACAAAGATTGTACTGGATGATCCAATATATTTTACAGGATGATCCCCCTATTGTATAAGATAAAAAATAATAATTTTCTTTTAATCGTTCAAGAGAATCATACTGGATGTCCTTAGAGGGTTGCGAGACAAAATTAAGATTGCCACCCATCATCCTATGTCGTACTGGATGATCAATATAGTATCTTGAACTAATCATCCGAGATGATCGTAGGATCATACTTGACAAGCTATAAAAATATTTGTATTTATCGTACAGAGCAAATGTGATTATCCTAGCTGAAAGGGCTATTTTATATTAATCATACATGATGATTTGTCGATCAAAGTGGATGATCAGTTGCATAGAATTAAAAATTAGGGTTTCTTTTAAAGGCTCTCTATTTAAGCAATTATAATAACCCTTGAGTTAATCCTTTGATGTGGAGGAGATTTGAAAGAGAGCTTTGAGAAGGAAGAGGGAGAGCTTGAGAGAGAGAGAGAGAGAGAGAGAGAGGGGGAGTTATTAGGGATTCGCAAAGGTTGCTCTGAGCAAGGTGTTCATCATCTTCTTTAAGTTGTTTCTCTTATTCCTTAGTGGTGTTGCAAATCTATTTTCATGACTTATGTTTTGATGATTGACAAACACTATTGATTCTCTTGGACTGCCTGTTACTTCTAACTTTTCAGGAATCGAAGATCGGACGAACAAACGAAGCTAGTTCAAGATTGCATAGGTTTAGGGTTAAGTCTGTCTGTACTTTATTTTTTTTTCTCTTCTTGAGTCTATTTGTAATGTTCAAAGAGACTGATGCTAAGTAACCCTACACACATACACTTGAGAGACATAGAATTTCTATTTTTACTCATATCGGCCAGGACGATATTTACATCGTCCTGGACGATCGGGCATAAAATAGAAATCTAAATAAGGATTCTTAATTAAGGCAGCCATCATTAATAGATCATC
>NW_021449535.1:216020-233640 GCF_001605985.2 Dendrobium catenatum
CAGTTTCCCCTTGTATATTATCAGCCAAAATCCCTTATTTCTCCTGAAATTCTGCCACAGTTGTCTCCATTTTTTCCACAGGTTTATAAACCTATTTATTTAGACCTGATGTTCCTCCATTTCTCCCATAATTCCTGAAATTTCTGCTTCTGTTATTATTAAATTTGACATGAATCCACGGACCATACTCATTTTTCTATGCTTCTTATTATCTTCAATTGCCTGGTTATTTCTCATCTTCATAATCTCCTCATATTCATCCATAGCAACTTTCTTAATTTGAAAATCAGCTAGTTCGGGACAAACACCACTGTTGTGTCCCACTTTGCCGCACTGATAGCAGAGTGAAGCCAACTTTTCATATTCCATTTTTTGATATGATCTTCCATGGAGACCCTCAATCTAGACTCCCAAAGGAAGTTTCTTTTCCAAGTCTATACGAACACAGCATCTCGCATATTTCCTCTTTCCCCATTTAAAAGAATTCCCATCCAAAAGCAAAGGAACTCCAATCATTGAAGCTATCATAGTGTTGTTTTCCTCATCCCAACAGCTTAACAGCAGACCAGGGAATCTAATCCACACTGGGGAAGAGATACCCTTAAGAGATTCAGTTGAGAAGGAAGTCGTCCATCTATCCATTCCGATGATGTGATTTTCAATATACCAAGGTCCTCCATTTAAGATTTCTTCCATGGATTCAAAGCTTGTAAACGAATAGAGAATCCAATTATTACCTAGTGAAGTCATATGAAAACTACCCACCTTACTCCACTATTTCCTAAGTTCTTGGCTACAGACAGAAAAAGGGATATTATGTCCAAGAACTTTAATAACCAAGGATTTCTTTAAAATTTGTGCATTAGCCATTTCTTTCACCGGGTTGAGTTTCACAGCCATCCCATCTTCCGACATCCTGGTAGAATTTGAATTAAAATTCAACTTAATCTGTTGAGTCTTTTTCCATGCCAAAACAAAGCTATTCACTGGATTAGTTTTTTCCATCTGATCATTGATAGGAATAGAAACTCCGTCCTCTTTCTCATCAAACATCTCATTATTTTTTTCCATCCCTTGTCTACTAGCAGATTCTTGCCTACCAGTGACCTCCTTGATTTTCAGTTCAACGTTAAAAACAGATGCAGATTCCATGTCCTGATTCATAACTGAATCACGAATTTCTTCAACCTCGTTAATCAAAGCCAATTGATCTTCAAGAATTCCTTTACCCTTACCTTCCGGAACTGGATCAACCTTCAGCGGTGGTCGAAAACCTTCATTGATTATCAAGCTAGAAGACTTTTTTTCGGAATAAAATCCATGTTCCGATCCTTGATTTGTTCAGACAAATTCATCTGACCAGATCACAGAGGCTCAGACGAAAGATAACCGTCGGCAATCCGCTGCCGGCGGTCGTGAACCACCATCAACCCCACCGAAATCCGTCAAGCAGAAAGCCCGTGAAAAGAAAAGTTTTAAACAGGAAAGGTTTCTCTCACTAGAAATTCCCAGAGCTTCTCTTCTGAATCATGTATAATCTAGTTTTGTAATTAGAAGAATAATTATGGTAAAATTGTTTAATCTGATTGTACAGGATAAACTATGATGATCGATGGTCTGGATGACATAGAACATCCATGTGATGATAAGGGATCATCGTCTATCATACCAAATGAAGACCATAGTTTTTTAACTAATCATCCAGGATGATGAACCCTTATCATCATCACGTAACACACAAGACGAAGTTCAACAATTTTATACTAATCATTCGAGATGATATTTTAATCGTATGGGATGATAAGTATATTTCTCTTGAAATAATTTTAAATGGTAATGCTATTCATACTATCTGAATTAGGGTTTTCAAACTAATTAAACGGGATGATTATATGATTGTACTAGATGATCAGTGCTGCTAGTTTGAAAATTAGGGCTTTTTTAAAGGGTCGCTATTTAAGCAATTATATTTATCTTTGGGAAAATCTTTTGTTGTTGTCCTATCTTGGAATAGAGCTTAGAGGATGAAGAGATAGAGAGAGCTTTTATAGAGTAGAATTGGAGAGATTCTTGTGAGGATGAGTTGTGAGGGATTCACAAAGTTTACTTTATGCAAGGTTTCCACTTCCTTCTTCAAGCTACTTTCTTGGTTCCTTTTTGGCTCTGGGTGAGACATTCTTCAACATCATATCCAGGTTCTCTTCCTACTCCATGAGGGAGTAAAATTATTCAGGTTCTATGCCTACTCTAGGAGTGAGTAAACGGATTCAAGTTCTCTACCTTCACCAAGAGGGTGAAAAAGATTAAGGGTACTCTGCCTCCTTGGGTTGCTAGAAGAGATTTCAAGAAGATCTTCTCTGCCTAGCTATTTGGCTAAAGGAGACACACTAAGAAGTTTAGTTAAATACTCGGAGGAGGCCTCCAAGAGTTGATGTAGGTCAGATTTGATCGAACTGCCATAAAATCATTTTTGTTTGTTCTTTTACTTTTTTGCATTTTAATTTCTCCACTTTTTGTGATTTATTATGTGGTTTAGAAAAAAATAATTTTGTTAATGTGAAACTGATTTGCTTCTGCATCAAGGGTTTTTCATTTTAACAAAAAAATTTAAATTACTAATTCACCCCCCTTAGTTAGCCTCAAGCTAGTTCTTAGAGGTTTAATAACCTTCATGAACTTTCTAGTGGTATCAGAGAGGGATTCAAAAAATAAGTTTTAGAAAACTTTTTAAAAAATGATCAATTGCTAACTTTGGAAATTATAGAACTATGGAAGGATACTCAATCATATGACCACCTTTATTTGAAAATTTTCATGTTTTCCTTTTTGCAATTTATAGATTATCGCATGTGAATATTAGTTCATGAAGTATATTCTGCACCTTCCCATTTACTAAATGGTGTTAAAACTGAAATGCTTTTTTTCTAAATGGAGTATAGATGTTAGAGATTTAGCCCAACTGAATGTCAAATGTTTGAACTATTTTTTTGTGCTTTAAAATCTAAAGATTACATGCATGCTTCTACTAGCACTACATGTAAAGAGATTTGGGATAAACTCTTTATAACATATGAAAGAACAAAGGAAATGAAATAATCTAGGTTAAACATACTTCTTCATGATTATGAACTTTTTTCATGAAACCTAGTGAATCGATTTTTGAAATGTATACTAGGTTTGTTGCAAACATGGATCCAAGTACTGTGATTTTGATGATAACAAATATTATTATTTCATTACCACTACTATTATTGCACATCTATTTGCCCTTTTACTAACCTCTCAGGTCCACAAGATCACTTACAATACAAATCAGCTCAAGATTAGGCAGACTAAGATTGTGTCTGTCTGAGATTTCAATTTTAATATACTTTTTACTTTTATTGAGTCAAGTCATAAATCTGGTGGATCTTATGCTAAGTAACCTTGTACATACACATTTAAGGGGAGAAATTTTGTGAGTTAGAGAATTTTCTATTTTTTGACCTAATCATACATGACAACTTCAAATCGTATTAGATGATCAGTTAAAAATAAAAACCCTAATTAGGGCATCATTGTTTTAAGAGTGATTAAACTAATCATACTAGATGATCTCTATCATCTAGGAAAATTAGTTCAAATTGTGAAAAGTAGCCGCCAATCATACTTTAAGCAATAATTTAAGTTATAAATTTTGTGCTAATTATACAGGGTGATCACCTAGGTGATTCTAGACAATCATGCCTAAATTAATCCCATGATTAGTAGAACAATTATGGGAAAACTTAATTTGATATGGTAGTATATGATAATTATTGATGATCATCATGGACGATAGAGAATAAGTATGGGATGATAAGGGATCACCACCTATCATATCAGATGAATACCCTAATTTTTCAACTAATCATCCAGGTTAATAGACCCCTATCATATTAGATGATAGAGAATTGTGTGGGATGATAAGGCATCATCGTGCATTGTACTAGATGAAGTTTAATAGTTTTATACTAATTGTCCCGGACGATTAGCCTATTTCTCTTGAACTAATCATATAGAGTAATACAATTTATCTTATTTTAAAGGGCTATTATGTACTAATCGTATATGACAATTTATCAATCGTACTAGATGATCAGCAGCACAAAATTGAAAATAAGGGTTTCTTTTGGAGGCTCTCTATTTAAGCTCTCTAATTATCATTTAAGATAATCTTTTGCTAGGGAGGAGATTTGTGAGAGAGCTTAGAGAAGCTGAGTTAGAGCTTGAGAGAGACAAAGATTCTTTTGAGGGAGAATCATGATGGATTCATAAAGGTTGCGCTAAGTAAAGTGTTCTCATCTTCTTCAAGTTGCTTCTATGTTTCTTGGTGGTTCTGGGGAGATCTTTTTAGCAATATATCAAGGTTCTCTACCTTCTCCATAAGGGAATAAAAGGATTCCCAGGTTCTCTATCTTCACTAGCTGGGTGAAAAAAGGATTTCTAGGTTATCTATCTACTCTAAAAGGTAGTAAAATGATTCAAGGTTCTCTTCCTCACTGGGTCAATGGAAAGATTTTGTAAGGGATTCTCTGCCTTACTGTAGAAGCAAAAGGAGAGTCACTTCTATTTAGTGTAATACTTTGAGAGGGAATCTCCTAGGAGTGGACGTAGGTAAAGTTAAATGAACGACTATAAATCTTGATTTGTTCTTTCTATTTATTTTTTGCATTTTTATTCTTGTATATTTCTATGATTTGATCTGTGGTCAAAATCTTTGATCTTTATTATTGTTAATTTTGTTTTTCTTCTGCATAAATCATTTGTTTTAAAATATTCAAAAAGATTTCAAAAAGGTTTTCTTTTTTCATTAAGAAATTTATTAAATAACCAATTCACCTTCCCCTTAAAATACCAACCCCCCCCCCCCGCCCCTCTTGGTTAGCCATGGGTCTAGTTCTTTAGGGCTTAACAACCCTCATGAACTTTTAAGTGGTATCAGAGCAGGATTCATAAGATCAAGTTTTAGAAAACTTTTTAATTAAGATCCATGGCTAACTTTGAAAATACAAATACCATAGAAGTATATTCGATTATTAGACTACCTCTTTTTGATAATATTTATTTTGAATTTTAAAAAACTCACATGTCCGCCTTTTTACAATCAGTTGATTAATGATGGTTATTTTGCACCCTTTAAATTAGTAAATGGTGTTAAAATTTAAATCCTTTTTCTAAATGGACTACAAATGATAGAGATTTAGCACAATTGACTGTAAAATGTCTGAATTTTTTTGACTTAAAATCTGAAGATTATATGTGTTTCCACTTGTACAACTAGTAAAGAAATTTGGGACAAATTATATATTACTTATGAGGAAATAAAGGAAGTTAAACAATCTAGACTGAACATTCTTCTTCATGATTATGGATTTTTCTACATGAAACGTAATGAATTTATTTCTAAAACGTATATTAGGTTTATACAAATTGTTACATCACTGCATGTCTTAGGAACAGAACTCACAAATTATGAAAAAGTTAGCAAGATTTTGAGTTGTTTACCTTGTTCTTTTAAAGTTAAAATTTCTACCATTACTGAATCTAAGGAGCTGAATGTTTATTCAATGGATAACTTACTTGGATCAGTCATTGCATACATTCAAGGAGTGAACCAATTGTAGCTTGATGCATGTGAGAAGAAAAAGGATAAAATTGTAGCCTTAAAGGCTAATGATTCTGACACTAACTCCTCTGGTTTTGAAAAGGATGATATTGCTTTAATAACCAGGAAATTCAAGAGCTTCTTAAGGAAAAAGCAAAAGCATCATTAGAAATTGAACAATGGTAAGAATAATAAAAATTCTAATATTTCCTTTGATGTTATTTATTTTGAATGCAGGAAGTCAGGGCACATGAAGTATGATTGTCCAACTTTTAAAGCTCACCCAAGAAAGGAGAAGGGTGAAGAAAAACCTATGTTCAAGAAGGAGAAAAAAATATTACATGTTGAATTTGACTGTTTAAATAAAAAGTATCTTGATTTAACTAAAGAGCATGAATCCTTAAAAATATTACATGATGAATTAGAAAATGTATATAAGAACTTAGATACTCTTGCATATAACCGAGATAGTAGTGAGCATGCATTAAAAGTTGAAGATTCAAATCTAAAGTGCAAACTAATTTTTACAAATAAAAATAAATGCTTACAAGGAAAATAAAAAACTACCTTCACTTGAAGAGTTTTATAATCCATCACCTCATTATGCATGATTTGAACCTAGGAAGAGGTAGCACAACTCAAATAGATTAGTAAATCCTTTTACTAGTGTTAGATATTTTTCTTGTAGCATGCTAGGACAAAATCTCCCACACTTTGTACCATTCATGGTAGAACGCATTTGGTCTGGAGACCAAAACTTCTAAATTCATGTCATAGCATTCATTTCATTCTTTTTTCCATAAGATCGTACCCAAACCTATTTGGGTTCCAAAATTTAATATTTGATGATTTTATAGGTGTGCTCTCACAGAAGGCCTTGATATTCAAGACACATGACTAGAGATGCAGATCAATTCATTTCACTAGAGGCCAAGGTAGGAGGCAAGGTAATACTTATAGATAATACCAATAGGAAAGTGGTTAGATCAGCTATAATTGGCAACTCCAAGAATTTCATTATTAAAAATGTTTTAGTAGCAGATGGCTTGAAATATAACCTTCTTAACATAATCCAACTTTGTGATAAAGGTTTTAGCATTAATTTTTTGTCTACCAGCTACATGATTAGCTGAAATGGAAATATTGTACTATAAGAAAAAAGAATTAATAAAATTTAGATGCCTTATTTAAACTGTGTTGCACCTGCTGCTTCTTTTTTCCTAAAAACTATTACTGATGAATCTTTATTATTGCATAGGATATTATCTCATGCAAGCATAAAAAACCTTAGGAAAATCACCCAAAAAGACTCAGTGCGAGGAATTCCCAAACTAGAGTTCATAAAAGACTACCTGTGTGATGCCTATTAATTAGCAAAATAAGTAAAATCCTCTTTCTGCTCAATCAAATACATAAATACTAGAAAACCCATAGAAGTCCTACATATAAAACTTTTTGGACCTATTAGCTCTGCTAGATTAAGAGGGAAAGGCTTTGGGTACGTAATTGTTAATGATTATTTAAGGATTACTTAGGTTAGATTCATATCTCATAAAAGTGAAACATTTAAGGAATTTAGATTATTCTCCACTTAAATTCTGAGGAAGGTAGTTATGAAATTCTAATAATTCATAGTAATCATGGTGGAGAATTTGAAAATAAAAACTTTGAATTTTTCTTTATGGAGAAAGGGATAGACCATAACTTTTCAACTCCTACAACCCCTCAGCAGAATAGGGTAGCTGAATGGAAGAACAGGACCATAGTAGAGGCGCTAGAGCCATGTTAGTTAAATACTCACTTGCTAAATACTTTTGGAAAGAAGTAGTAAATATACCAGTTATGTTTTAAATAGGGTAAATATTAGATCCAAGCTGAATAAGACACCCTATGAAATTCTGAAGGGTAGGACACCCAACCTCTCTAACCTTCATATTTTTGGATGTAAAGTTTTCATTCTAAATAATGGGAAATATCTACTAGGAAATTTTTGTTGAGATAGTTGCTACTTAGTTCTTGCATGTTTGATATTCTTACAACTTGTATGTTTTTTATGATTCTAAATATTTTTGCTTTGATTATTATTTCTCCTAACATATTTGGGAAGAATTAATTTGCTCTTATATGTACTAACATTTCAGGGAAATCATACTCTGGATTATTGAAGATTTCAAATCAAGATCAGTTTAGAGTTTATTATAATTGAAGTATGTATTTTCCATTTTATTAAGTCTGAGAGAGTGAAAATGGAACTGAGTAACTGAGCACACACATATCAGTGGAGAGGTTAAAATTTACATTTTTTAACTGATCGTACTATATGATATCCATTCATACGGGATGATCTGATCAGTTATTTTTCCCAATGAGAAGTCGAACAAATAGAAATAATTTTTTTTTTAAGTATGGATCGTACTGTATGAACCTAGTCTTACATGCCTTATAGAGTACAAAATGGATAGGTCCTTGTTCACTCAAAAATAATTTCTTATGAGTATGGATTTTACTATATGAACCTAGTTTGTACTTGCCTTCCAAAGTATGAAATAGATGGGTCCTTGTTTGCTCAAAAATAATTTTTTTTTTTTAAGTATGGATCATACTATACGAACCTAGTTCATACATGTCTTTCAGAGTATGAAATGGATGGGTCCTTGTTCACTTAAATATAATTTTTTCTAAGTATGGATAGTACTATACGAACCTAGTTCCTTCATGCCTTCCAAAGTACAAAATTGTGTGATCCCCTTTTATCCCAATGTTTTGTTCACACGAATTCGAAATTTTTTATAACTGATCGTACTGAATGATGACATCATCATACGTACGCTATCTAGAGTATGAAATATTGGGGTTCCTTTTCATATCGATGAACTTAGAAATTTTTTTTGCTATTTAGCCCGGACGAACATGGTTCATACCGGATGATGATTGGGTACAAAATGATTTTGTACTGATTCACAATAGGTTCATATATAGAATTTGAATTGTTCGTATGTACAAAATCCGGTTATACTATACGATCGTGTATGCTCAAAATTGAAAAGTTTAGTTTTCTGGATTATTTTTTATGTCTTTTGTATAAAAGGTCCACAAAAAACATACATGAAAAAGTCTTTTCTTCATGATTTTTCAAGGGTAATTGAAAGAGAGAGTGTGAGAGAGTGTTTGAGAGAGATTTATTGTAAGTGAAGTGTGAAGGGTTTCTCAAGGTTACTCAAAGATAAGGATATCTTTATGATTACTGTTATCACTCTTCCTCTTATCTATCTAGATTACTTGTGAGAAGATCTTTGGAAATGATTTGATACTCTTCCAACACTTGGAGGGTGTGAAATAATGAAGCTTCTCTCCCTATACTTGAAGAGTGTGAAAGGATGAAGCTTCTCTGTCTACACTTGGAAGGTGTTAAAGGCTAACGGTTCTCTATCGACACTTAGAGAGTGTGAAAGGATGATGGTTCTCTACTAAACCGGGGATTTGTGGAAAAGAGTTTTTGTAAAGGCTTCTCCGCCTTGTTGTGGGGGAAAAAAGAGAGTCACTTTAGTAATAGTGCAATACCTGAAGAGGGAGTCTTCAGGGAGTGGATGTAGGTTGTGTTTGACCAAACTACTATAAACTTTTATGTCTTTTATTTTTCGTATTTTATTTACTACAAGTTACTTTTGAAAGTTCGTTAGGGATGTTAAGCCCTTAAGAACTAGCCCGAGGCTAACCAAGAGGTGGGTGAAATGGTATTTTAAAAAAAAAATTCTTTATGTAAAGCACTACAAAACTTAAAACCAAATCACCACAGAAATCAAAGTACAAAAATAAATAAACACGGAAGCAAAACAAAGAAATATCACACCGAATTTATAGTTGTTCGGTTAATCCTTGACCTACATCCACTCCTCGGAGGCACCCTCTGAGTATTACACTAACTAAGTGTCTCTCCTTTAGCTCCCACAGCTAGGCGAAGAAGCCTTTACAACAGACTCCTTTTCACCAACCCCATTGAGGCAGAGAACTGACTCCTTTTGCTTCCTCCTGAAGCCGGTAGAGAACCCAGACCTTTTGCTGAAGTAGACCTCCCAAGAACCCCCCAAGGATTAAGGACAAAGAAGGGAGATGATGACTTAGAACCTTGCTTGGAGCAACCTTTATGAACCCTCTCATGACGTCTCCCTCACAAGTTCCTCTCTCTCACGTCTCCCTCACAAGTCTCTCTCTCTCTCTCTCTCTCTCTCTCTCTCTCTCTCTCTCCTAAGGCTCTCTCAGGTCAAGACAGCAGCACTCAAGGTCTTCTTGCATGAGAAAATTTGGGTCCTTTAAATAGATTTTCAAGAACTAACATTATCGTTCAGGACGATATAAATATCATCCTGGCCGATCAGTACAAAATAAGCTCAATCAGCTGGGATGATTTAGGACGATTAGAAAAAAATTGGTTACATCGTCTAGGCCGATACAATATCGTCCTGACCGATTAGTTCAAATTCTGGTATAATCGTCCTGAACATCGCCCTGAATAGATGCTGGTAATGTCAATCGTCCAAGACATCATCCTGGTTTATTCTACGATCGGCCCGGCCGATGTGATCATATCAATAAGCCTTAATTGCTTTTCATAATTGCCAGATTAATTTAGGCATAATTGTGCTGTATCGACTAGGACGATATGGAGATCGTCCGAGCTGATAATTTAAAATAAATAATACCTAAATTGATCATGGCAGCTGATTCTTTCTTATTTGAGCCTATCATCCTAACTGATACAAGTATCATCCAGGACAATTTACTTAATGAAAGCTGCTTAACCAGGATGAATCGTCCTGGCCAATAGGAACATTGTCCAGGCCGATATACTGAAAAATAGAAAAAATCAGAAAACCCCTCAAGTGTATGTGTGTGCATGGTTACTTAGCATCAGGAACCACTTTTATAATTGACTCAAGGAAAAAAATACAGACTTGACTCAATCTAAATCTACCTGATTTTGAGCTGGCTTGAGTTTCATTCGATCGTGTGATCCTGAAAAGTAAGTAGGCAAAGCAATCGTAAGAATTCATGAATGTATGATATCATCAAAAGTATAATCCATAAACTCAAATTTACAATAATCTCCCCCTTTTTGATGATGTCAAACATACCCAAAAATTTTCAAACAGTTATGGCAGTTTAGTAAAAAATGTGTGACGAAAAAAGCAGTTCACTAAATTTCAAAATTCAAAGTACATGATACATCAAACTACACCCCCTTTTGACATCACAAAAATGAGGGAAACACATATAAAAACATAACATAAGAAAGACAAACTACATAAAATATAAACTAAAACTAGAAGAGAAACAAACTAGAAAAATAATAAGAAAAAAATAATAATGATAAAACAAAAGCCAAAAAAGTTCTTTTTTAATCAAGGCATGAACATGATATAGTCTCCATGTGATTGATTCTAAAAATTTGTAAGTTAATGAGTTAACAACTTCAAAAATCCAAAAGAGGGTAAAATATCCGATCATGTTAACCCTAAGCTCGAACTTCTTTTAGGGAAAAATCTTTTTTTTGAAATCAAAAGGCCTAACTTAGAAAAACATTTTGATAAGAAAAAGAGATCTAATTAAGACTTGGTATTAGAAAATTTCTTATAGAATAATATATCAAAGTAGTTTGTTACAATCATGAAATTCGAAATCAAGTCTTTGAAAATCTCAAGTGATACATGAAATCTTCTAAGTTTTAAGAATTGGAGGAAAGGAAGATAGATTGCTTTTGATGGGCTCATTTTATGCCTCTTGTCCATTAAATGGCGCACTTTGCGCATCTTTTGATTTTGATACACACTTTGTGTAATTTTTTTTCAATTTGGCGTCATTGCGCATCTTTTATTTTTGGCATCATTGGCCACTTTTTTTCATTATTTTTGTAGCTAGATTCTTTTCCAAAAACTCTTAAATATTCTTAGTTGTGAGTATATCTTTCAGATATTAGAGAAGAAAAACTCACTCTTTAATATAGGGAAGAATAATCCACAAAACATAATCAAAAATCATGTGAGATATGCATTGACACAATAACGAGAAATCTTGAATTAACATAAAAACTTTGATTATTATAGTATAAGCTATATTACTGTAGCAAGTTAGAAAATATCTCAATTACAAAATCCAGTTATTAATTTGAGATAGGCTTTTGGTTAGAAAAGAAATTTTTACCACCAAAATAGGTTAGAGAAAGAGACACAATTAATGATACTTTTACCCTTTAGTAGATTAAGAGATATAAAACATTGACTACAAATTTTCAAAATAAAAAATAAAGCATAAGATATCAATTCAGCGATGATTTGAAAAAAGAAAAATAAAGTACCAAAAGCAAAACAAAAATTAACTAACTAAAAATAAACAACAACTAGAAAAATGCAGCAAAGAGATCAGTAGAAATCAAGTTCATGCATTAATGTCAATCACACCCAATCTGGTCCTTAAATTGCTCAACAGGAGCGGATGAACTAGATTGTATCTTTATCTGCCGTCAGGAATTTGATAATGTGATTTTTCGTTAGCCCGTAGCTCATTTTATCGATTTATTGCGGTGTATGGAACATGAAGGACATGCGCATAAATACACCTCTTGTTATTTTCAATTGTTTTAATATAATTAAAATAGGTTTATAAATTTTTACAAAACATTATAATTATATAGCATTTATACTTAAATGAATTACATGTGGATCTGCTACTGAACTCACAATTATGACCATTTTCTTTTGGACGGAAAAATTTTAAAGATATTCTATTTAATGAATCATTTAGTCTATTAAAAGAGAATCTAAATACTAAATACTTGAATATATAATAGAAATTTAAATATTTTAAGCAATTAAATTTTTGCTCTGTGACTTACCTTGCTTTAACTCCTCATTTTTCTAGTTCATACATTATTTCAGTAGACTATCAACTAATAATTTCCCACTCCCACTCACATTGCATACTATTACACGCAATTAACAGTTCAAATCATCATATTGTGGGAGCATGAGACTTTTTGCACATTCTAATTCACTTTCACTTTTAGAATGGAAATGGTTCCTATATCTGAAGCATTTTCATATAGCTCTAAAAAAAAAGTTGTATGGAGTTTAAAATTGAGAATAATTCTTCCAAGAAAAATATTACGCCTAAAATAAAAGCAATCTTGCATAAGATTATTTATGAGGTACTGTTAAAACCTCTTCTCGTGTTATACCCTATAACTTTATAAAATAATGAAGACAATTTAGTGTATTTTAATTTTGTATGAATTATATGACAATCTAAGTACTATTCTAGAATAATTTATAAGAAGATGTTCTATCATAGGTTTGTGGTGATAAAGAGATTGAGTTTTATAATAAGTTACTCATATTCTTGTGGTTTATGGAAAATTACATAAAACATATTTTTCTGTAGTTTTATTAACGAAATCTCAATTTAAGGAACTGTTATTTTTATGATACTTTAACCTCACTTGTTAAATGTACTTCTTGGGCTCTGCCGTCTTAATTATTGATCCAGATAGATTTATTGCTGAATTCATCGGAGTTATATCATAACTCGACTTTTATTTAAATGCTGTCTAATATATATAACTATAATAAAGTTGGTAGTTATACGTTAATTTTAAACTATTCCTAGTACTTAGAATCACTACTGGAAATTCATTGAATAGCGGTTTGGGACATCAGATTACGTAATTGTGCGTGTAGATACTCGGTCGGGTATAAACAGGGCTTACCGGACTGTTCTTGACCCGGTGGCGTCCCAGCGGTAGTCCGTACACGCCGGGCCGGCCAGAAGATAAATATGGAACATATACTCCTTAACTTAATTGAGGTTTGCTTACCGAGTGAAGATAGAGCTTTCGAAGGATGGACCGGA
This sequence comes from Dendrobium catenatum, assembly GCF_001605985.2. NCBI lineage: Eukaryota > Viridiplantae > Streptophyta > Magnoliopsida > Asparagales > Orchidaceae > Dendrobium > Dendrobium catenatum. The sequence continues at coordinate 229,549 of NW_021449535.1, forward strand.
GTCCGATGAGACGGGGCCGTTTCTCACATCTTACTTCCCGCGGTGTTTTACCCCAGGCGGTTTAACAATCCTCAAGAATGCAAAACGCACGTATTGCTATGTTTTCATCACCCTCCTCGACGGCTGTCAAGGAAAGCTTTTAGAGAATTAATGCACGTCCGGGTCAGACTTGTCGCAACAATTACGCCGGGGCGACTACGAATCCTACCCTCCGCCCACAAGTCATCTCATACCTAGACACTCTGTATTCCTTCTGAGCATGGACTTTCTTCCTTTTACTCTAGCACAACCCCGATGGATTATCTTCTGACTCTGGGTTAGTGTTTCTGTGTCCCTCCTTCGCGACTTGTCTCCTCATGTTTCCTTTCCCACGTCTGTTATTGTAAATGCGGGTGAGCTGAAACAAGGCTCCTCTAAGCTGAGGTGGTAGATGTACATACCAAGCTAGTCCATGCTTTAGTGGAAAGTAACAGTGACCCCTAGTGTTAACCAGGCACATGTGCTCTGACAATCAATTCGAAAGAGGATGAAAATATATCTCCATGTATGCAAGATAATAGCGATATCTATTTGCTCCAGTAACACATATTTAGTAAATTTGCTATGAAGTTTGCTTATTAAAATATCACCATCTACTCAATGCTCACTTTAGCGTAACTGCCGGCGCCTATTCTATTTTAATAGCTATGTGTGCTCATCGGTTTTACTTGTCTGTATATTGATATAGAGCCATCCTTCTTACTACCTTTGATCATGCAGTTCTTTAGTATTATCTTTCTCTGTCAATCCATCTTATATAAGAGTACAGGACGGAGTGTCGCACGTGTAATCTCTATGTCAGTCACCAAAGTAGCTTATAAGGAGCGTCATTCATGTCAATATACAATTTGTCCACTTATGAGCTACATTTCTTTTCTATGTCGAGTATACATGGCAATGTTCCTATTTCTACCGACCTTTGTTCCAGACCATTACACATAAGCATTATTCCATATAGCATTGGTTACTTGCATCCCGATTCGGAATAGGATCTCTAATCCGATCCTAAGGTGCTATTAACGAGCTGATAACTTCTGCTCTGCCACTGATTTTCTATTCCTTCCTATCTCTTCACACGCCTTCAGATCGACCGAGTGACCGGTCTCTGGATCGCCTAGTGACTATTGAATTCAACTGATTCCGGGGCTAAAACTCTTAAGAAACCTTTACAGATGTTTGATCATTAATTCTTCTCGCGGATATCAGTCGTCACCCCTTCCTCCACATCTCCGGTCCTTTTATATCACCCCCGGTTAACGATACCAACTTCTGTCTCACTAGGAAGATAAATTCCTTGATGACACCAAGTAAGGAATCACTTCTCGAACTCTAACTCATAACGATCTATCAGAGAAAATGCCTTTTCTTCCAATAATCTTCCTGGATCCTAATATGTAATCTTTCGAAAAATCTTTAGATTCACACACTATTCGCCTCCGATAAATATCTTCTAATACAAAACGAGATTACCGTTGAGACAAAGATTCCCCCGATGCAGTCCAAATTCTTTATAAAATTCCTATTTAGCTGTTCCATTCATTAGTCAGGCATATAACCCCAATGGCTTTAATGTTCTGCCCTAATTATTACCGCTTCAAATCTTTCTCTATGTTTTATTATGATTGCGCTAAGCACCCCTTTAATTCGAATCGATACGGAGATCTTACTTGTATGCCAAACCATCATTATATGTCATAACATTCTCAAAAATTCGTTTAGAAATCTTCACACTGGCTAAGATCATACAATCATGGATCGCAACAACCTGAGTTGCAGTGCACACACCTACTGGAGTTTCGAGAACCTTGTGCGAGCACACTCAAACCGTTGACACTATGAAAGGCACCAAAGAGAAGAGAGAATCAAACATCCTATATCTCTTATTTCTCATCGAGTTAGGCGTGTAGAAAATAGATGCACTACTGAGTATCAATTGAGCGAACCGTTAGAGCGACGGCGCATGCTTCGACTTTTCAGTTACGAGCTCTCACTCAGAGAAACAAATCCCATATGACCGTGCCTGAATATTTCATCCGGGAGAATCAGGCCGGATCGTTGATCAAATGCTTGGCAGCCCGGAGCACTTTTTATCTCCGTCGGTATCAAAGGTAGATCTCCATCATACTATTTTATTAATCTTTAAATTGGGTTTAGCCCCAGTAGGCCATACAGCATTATAGAGTGGAAATAACGGATCATGCACATGTATCTTTTCAAGCGTACCTTCAAGATATCCCAGACGACACAAAAATAAGCTTCATGCTCACTTATGAACCGCTGTGCAATCCACTCTAATCCTAATTTTACCTCGGGCTTGTTCAGTGAGGTGATAATTAATCTTTGCCGCTACCTGATGACATCCCTAAATCATTTCACCAGGAGGGCGCGGGATGTATCTCCTCAGGGTCTCACGATCACCAATTTCTGGCAGCAATGTATTTGTAAAGCAAAGGGTGGAAAAGGAGAGTAAATCCGTAGGACAAGAAGACCAACAATAGGTGTAACAAACGTTACAAGTTTTTAACACATTACTTTGTCGTCGACTGAACAACAAGCAGGCTCTGTCGGATGAGAGGAACAGACTCTAAAATCCAACATCAGGAATTAACACTTATGTCAAAACTATCTGTTTAAAAACGGTCATCAATCGAGCCCAAACTTGTATGCACCATCAATTGATTATAAAAAATGTAGACATGTGAGTTTGTTTGAACCTTCTCGAATAAACGCATACCAAGTCCAGCGAATGAAACACAGCTACGCACTCTCTGTAGTGCACAAAACAGCTGATAACACGAGCTCAGTAACTCCCTCTCTGGGGTACTTTGTGGAATTTACGGAGAGACTATCAGCTTACCTTCGCTACCTCTAAAACACAATTTGGAGACCCTAGTCCCGAAGCGCACATCATAATAATCACCTCTGATTTCTCACATTCGGTTTTCACCGCCAACACTCAAGTTGAGTATGGCAATGGATTCGAGAGTAAAACATTGCAAATAACCCAAAGAGAGGTCGAAGGACACAATTCTCCTCTGCACAACCCTTCACTACGTAAATTTTATGAGGCACCTGCCACGTTATCATTCGTAGAACTACCTTCTATACCTCCTATTACTCTTCAAATTATCAATTTACTGTCCATTATCTCAGCTAACTAAAAGATTAACCCAAATTTCTATATTTTTGATCACCGTTCTTGCATATTCACATAGCGTTTTGAAGGATACCTGGCGTAATTATCGCTTCACGGAGACTGTATGGCAAATTTCTTTGTATAGGCAAAGGGACCCATGTGACAGTGAGTCTATAATCATCTGCATTTACCAAGGGAACAGGTGAGAGTCCCGCAGTGTCCGTCTCCATCATGACATCTGAGTACTGCACACACGAGGAGAGAGTGGACGAGTCTCAACGTGGACATCATAGATTAGGTACTCATTTATCTTCTATTTACAAACAGCATATCTAGATTTGTCACTATTTCTTCTTGACTTTAAAATGTCGATCAATCCTAATTCTTCATGCAAAATAATATTTTTCACTAACTCACACTATCATCCCTGTGTATGCTTACAGACCAAACTTGAGACAGTAGCTCTATAAATCTGAGCAATATTAAAGCATCATGAGTAATATACCAATTCATTTGGAAAACGCATGCCTACATAATAGACAAAAGGTAACCGTTAGGCGGAGCACTAAATTTATCACACTTCGATCGTTGAGGGTCACGTGTACCTACATTGTCGCTGGGGCATAATTTAATCTTTGACAAACTTGATTGTTTACATGTCATTTATCCTTCTGTGGCAGGGGCCCCACTAGGCTCACGATCTAGTATTGAGGCGCCAACTAAGTGCTCCTACTTTTTAGCTTTCCCACAGCAAAGGGGAGAAGCCTTTTACGAGAACCTCACGATCTTCCTTATTGCTTTCGCGCCCTCTGGAAGCGGGTAGAAGAACCTAGGACCTTTGCTACAGTAGAACTCCGCCCAAAAAGAACTCACTATATTGCTCAGTGATGAAACGGATGAAGAATTTCAGATATGAA